>NC_057800.1:555012256-555232167 GCF_018294505.1 Triticum aestivum | reverse complement strand
AGCTCCACATATATTTGCCTTATCCATTCCTATGAGCTTAAATAGTCTTGATCGCGTGGGTGTGAGATTGCTGAGTCCCTGTGGCTCACAGATACTACTACTCCAGATGCAGGTCCAGGTGTTTCCGCTCCAGTTGACGATTACGAGCTCAGGTGGGAGTTCGACGAGGACTCTCAGCGTTACTACGTGTCCTTTCCAGATGATCAGTAGTGGTGCCTAGTTGGGGTTATCGATTCAGGACCTTGTCGCATGTTGGGGGTCTTTTCTATTTTGGCGCCGTAGTCGGGCCATGAGTGTTTGTTTGATGGATGTTATTTATGTACTCTGATGTGACGTGGCGAGTGTAAGCCAACTATGTTATCTCCCCCTTTTATTATGTATTACATGGGATGTTGTAATGATTGCCTGACTTGCGACATTGCTTTCAATGCGGTTATGCCTCTAAGTCGTGCCTCGACACGTGGGAGCTATAGCCGCATCGAGGGCGTTACATACGCAAAGTAATATATAAATTTTTTGACGGTACCGCACACGCTAGGTGTGCTCTATACAGGTAGTAGCCCCTGAGACTGGTTGCTATCCAGAGGCGGCAAACAGAGGATCATAGTCCCAGGTAATGATCGCGCTGCTTTCATGTGTAGGCGGCTGAGTGTCCGGTGGCTGGCCGGACTACTGAGTTTGCCGGACTAAGTCGGCAACTTGACACGGCAGATGCCGGCATTGCGCTTGTGAACAAGCGGCTTGACGATGCACAGGGTATGTATTTTTGGGTTGTCAACAAATATTAAGAGGAGCATGATGCTAGTATCTATAATATGTTGTGAATGCAGATGGAGGTGCCGCCGTGGAGACCCTTTGGGCAGAACTTGCCCGGGCCAAGGAACAAGCCAGGAGAAGTGATGCGGCCGCCCTAAAGGTGGCCGAAGGCTTAAGAGCCGAACAGGCTGCTCATCGCCAGAGCGAAGATAAAATAGCCAAGATGGCTGTTGAGCTGAAAGATGCAGCCGACGATATGAGCTTCTTGAAAAGGAAAGCCAAGTGAGAGCAGCTAACTTGAAGAAAGCCGTGGAAGCAGCCAAGGAAACCCGCTCTCAAATCAGAGCAGCGAAGGAGGAGCTCCGTCAAGCCAGAGATATCATGGCCGGGAAGGCCTATTTGTTGCGGACGAAGTTCAGAGATCCAAAGTATGCCCCTCTGGATCAATTATGGAGTGCTGCAGATGCGTACTTGGACTTGGCAATGAGTGTTGCTGATGCGACTGAGTTTTTCAAAGATCAGAAAGATCATGAAGTGGAAAGATTGTCCTGGTCCCAATTCAGTGCTCCAACGTGTCCGCTGCTGTTAAATGAACAAATGGCCGAGTGGGCCGAGCTCCATAGGTTGTCCGGACTTGCCATGAGGTCTGTCGTGGATCATCTTTGGCCGAAGGGACCAAGGCCGAATAGTTATTTTGGTTTAGTGCAACGATTCCTTGGTGTTGTGCCGCATATCGACGCTGTAAAGAGGTCGGCGTGCATAGAGGGTGTGCAGATGGCTCTTGCCCGTGTTAAGACATACTGGGCAGAGATGGAGGCCACCGCTATTGCAACCCGGGATCCGGCCGTAGGCCAGGTCTCAGCTAAGCACTATTTTGAAGAAGTCCTAGAAGGCGCTCGTTTAATAGAGGCTTAGTGCTCGAAGAGTATCATGTTCGAGTGACATGTATCCCAATTGTAAAAACAATGCTATTTGGATTATAAAGGTTGTGTTTATACTTTTGCCTGAAAGTATTATGATGCCTCCTGTGCGGTCGTTTATGTATGTATATAACCTGAAAGATTGCATTCGTCAGCTTCAGCCCCCACGCACATAATGCGGGGGTGTTCGGAAAAGCGCATATTCACACTTGACCCAACGTCTTGGTCCATTAAGGAGGTGATAGCGCGGCGAACAAGGCAATCAGACTATATAGCTTTAACACTTTCACTTAGCCATAGGAGTTTGACGGTGGGGCTACTATATAGCCCCTGGTACTTCCGCGCTCATCCGAATACGATGCGCGTACATACATGACCGGAAAACCGGTCCTTCGTTAATGCGGAGGAATCACGAAGATTCTGCTGAGTCATCGAGTGGTTGACCAGTCTCGCGCTTTATCATGACAGTAAGTTTTCGGCTTTCTCTACTGAGGTGCTCATCCAGATGAACCAGGGCACAATCGTAGTAGTTCTCCCGGTGCCACCTTAGCCGATAGAGCAGAACGTAAGGTAGCAAAGCACGGGAGCCGGGCAAACCCAACTATTGACCAAAGACATGATTCAGAGTTGATGCATATAAGGCCAAACTCACGACGCCGAACACTCCCTGAGGTATTCGGACTTCACAACATATACTGGGCTGAGTAACACCCTCGGTTACGAGCCCTGAATTTCCAGGTACTTGCATTAGTCTGACATGACGAAATGTCAATAACACCAGTGTCCCTTTCAGTTGTGTTGAGTATCCGGAGGGAGTGAAGCAACAAGAGACAGTAAAAAAAGGTTTACACAGGGTCTTAATCTAAAAAGAAGCCTTTGAGCGTGGCCCTGCTGCACGTCTGCGCCTGTGTCTCCGTTGTGCCGTATTCTGGAAGGGTGTAGCACGATGATCATCTGTAAAAGAGAAAAATGCAGGTGAAAGTCTTCGTGCGAAAAATTGGTTATTCTTAATGAACCATTAAAATGCAATCTAAATAGGGTCAAGCCGAACTGTAGCCCTTTTTGCATGTGGGAAGCCCCAAGCACCACCTATGAGGGTATATCCATTGACCCAATCTCAGGTTTATCTGAGCTATTACAGATAGTGGTGCACCGGACTCGTCTAACCGTGTCCGTGGTCTTGACGACTGATCATTTCTTCTGGTTGGAGAGGTCGTTCAGTGATTGGCTGCTAGAGCCGCCACGTATTCCTCCTTATGTGAGGAACGCTCTGTTTTTCCGCTAACTATGATGACGCCATGTGGACCGGGCATCTTAAGCTTAAGATAAGCGTAATGCGGTACTGCATTAAAATGAGTGAAGGCATTCTCCCGAGTAGCGCGTGATGGCCACATTGGAATGGAGCGATGTCGAAGGTTAATTCTTTGCTTCAGAAGTTGTCGGGAGAACCGAATACAACCTCTAGTACTAGAGAGCCCATGGAGCGGGCCTTTGAGCCTGGTATTACTCCTTTAAAGGTAGTATTGCTTTGGCCGATTCTTGTCGGGTCTATCCCCATTTTGCGGATGGTGTCCTGATATATCAGATTAAGACTACTACCGCTATCCATAAGGACTCAGGTGAGATGGTATCTATCAATTATTGGGTGTAGTACCAAGGCAGCCGATCCTTCGTGTCGGATACTAGTCGGGTGATCCCTGCAATCAAAAGTGATCGGGCAGGCCGACCAAGGGTTGAACTTGGGGGTGACGGGCTCCATGGTGTATACGTCTTGGGGTGCGCGCTGGCACCTCCTCTTTGGTATGTGAGTTGCATAAATCATGTTCACCGTTTTGACCTCTGGTGGGAATTTTTTCTGTCCCCCAGTGTTTGGCTGGCAAGGCTCATCCTCGTCTTCGCTTGGTGTCTCCCCCCCTTGTGTTCGGTGTTTAGCTTGCTGGCCTGCTTGAAGACCCAGCATTCTCTATTGGTGTGATTTGCAGGTTTGTCGGAGGTGCCATGAATCTGACATAATCTGTCTAGAATCTATTTAGGCTGGACGGTCCATCTCTGCTGCCTTTAAATGGCTTTTTCCATTGATCAGGTCGACAGCCCCTGAATCTGGCATTTACCGCCGTGTTGTCTGGGCTGTCTTCGTTGTTTTGATGCTTGCTTTTATTGCGTCACGGTTTCCTGTTGCCATCCCTGACTTTGGATGTGCCTGGGTTGCTGGTGCATGCCGCTATGGGCCAGCCAGCTATCTTCGCCCGCGCAAAAGCGGGTCATAAGGCTTGTTAGGGCTGTCATTGTCCTCGGTTTTTCTTGGCCAAGGTGTGTGGCGAGCCATTCGTCCCAGACACTGTGTTTGAAAGCCGCTGAGGCTTCGGCATCCGGGCAGTCGATGATTTGATTCTTCTTCGTGAGAAATCTGTTCCAAAGCTTTCGGGCTAACTCTCCGGGCTGTTGAATTATGTGACTTAAATCGTCTGCGTCCGGAGCTCAGACATAGGTCCCTTGAAAATTGACCCTAAAAGCATCCTTAAGCTCTTCCCAGCTTCCAATTGAGTTTTCGGGGAGGCTTTTCAGCCAGTGCCGAGCTGGTCCTTTCAACTTGAGGGGCAGGTATTTGATGGCGTGGAGATCATCTCCGCGAGCCATGTGGATGTGAAGGATGAATCCTCAATCCAGACCCCAGGGTCTGTCATTCCATCGTATGCCTCTATGTTCACGGGTTTGAATCCCTCTGGAAATTCATGGTCCAGCACCTCATCGGTGAAGCATAGGGGGTGCACGGCACCCCTATATTTGGATGTGTCATGGCATTCTTCGGATGGTTGTAGCATTTGGTTTTGATTCCGAGCTGTTATTCGGTGAGTATAGTCATTTGGGCGGCCATGATTCTGTGCCGTAGCGCACTTCCTAGATCCATAGATGGACCTAGCCATACAGGCTTTTTTGTGCAGGCCTTCATGTAAATCGTGCGCTGACTTGTGTGCGACGTCGTTAGCCGTCCTATCGCGGCCACGAGGTGGTCGATCCGGCTGATCGGCCGTTTTATTTTTGGCTGAATGGGCTCTAAAGCCTCGTCGTCAAATTCAGGCAGCAGCTTGCGCTTTGGATAGCTCTTTGTGTGGCGACTGCCGCCGTACTTTTCTTCAGTGTCAAGCACTTTGTTCCATCTGCTGTTGAGCGTATTCTGCGCGGCCTTAACCCTTTGCTCCTGCTTCTTCAGGCTCCTCGCGGTGGCGATAATCCTTCTATGGAGGTTCTCTTGTTCCAAGTGTCTTTCCGGGATGATGTGTGCATCATCCTCCGGACTGTTCTCCTCTCCGGACAAAGGTTGATGAGCTTTACTGTCGGTGTCAAAACCGGCGGATCTCGGGTAGGGGGTCCCGAACTGTGCGTCTAAGGTGGATGGTAATAGGAGGCAGGGGACACGATGTTTTACCCAGGTTCGGGCCCTCTTGATGGAGGTAAAACCCTACGTCCTGCTTGATTATTCTTGATAAAATGAGTAGTACAAGAGTTGATCTACCACGAGATCAGAGAGGCTAAACCCTAGAAGCTAGCCTATGGTATGATTGTATATTGTCCTACGGACTAAAACCCTCCGGTTAGACACCATAGGGGGCTAGGGTTACACAAGGTCGGTTACAAAGGAGGAGGTATGCATATCCGTATTGCCTAGCTTGCCTTCCACGCCAAGGAGTCCCATCCAGACACGGGACGAAGTCTTCAATCTTGTATCTTCATAGTCCAACAGTCCGGCCAAAGGATATAGTCCGGCTGTCCGGATACCCCCTAATCCAGGACACCCTCAGTAGCCCCTGAACCAGGCTTCAATGACGATGAGTCCGGCGCGCAGATTGTCTTCGGCATTGCAAGGCGGGTTCCTCCTCCGAATACTTCATAGAAGATTTTGAACACGAGGATCGTGTCTGGCTCTGCAAAACAAGTTCCACATACCACCATAGAGAGAATAATATTTCCAAAAATCTAATCTGCTAACGTACCCCGTAGCATGGCATCACACCACAGCCAGGTCTTTATTCGAATCGTCTTTAATAACCCATCTCGGCGTGTGTCGCGAGGTGGTTTCCTTGGCACGTCTTGTCGAAGCAGAGATCGTGTCCCCTTATTACGGGATTCCCATCAATACGGACGTGGGTAACCCAACCGCGCCACCAATTACGGCAGTTGGGGGATAAGCGAGTTTTACCAGGCTAGTGGGGGGCGCATAATTTCGTCCGCCCTTATAAAGGGATAAGGTCTCACCTTTTCTACCCACGCCTTCTTCCTCCTTGCTCATCCATTTTCGCGCACTCGAGCTCCAACGCCCAAGTCCACATCCTTCTCCTCAACTCTCTCCAAACATGTTCGGAGCGGGAGGCAACTGGATGGCCTCCTCCGTCATGGAGGGACACCTCAAAAAGCTACATGGAGCCAGATACTTAGCCGCGGATATCGCGCACCAGCTACCAGCCCCGGGGCAGGTCGTCCCTACCCGGAACCTCATGAAAGGGTGGTTTTCCTCCCCCACTTCGTCCGCGGACTGGGTTTTCCCCTCCATCCATTCGTCTGCGGCCTTAAGTTCTATTATGGGCTGGACTTTCATGATCTGGCCCCGAATTTCATCCTCAACATCTCAGCATTCATCTTCGTGTGCGAGGCTTTCCTCCGCATCCGGCCCCACTTCGGCCTGTGGCTGAAGACCTTCAATATCAAGCCGAAGGTGGTTGGCGGCCAACAAGCGGAATGCGGCGAAGCCATGGTGGGCAAAATGCCCAACGTTATATGGCTCGAGGGCTCCTTCATGGAGACCATAAAGAGGTGGCAATCGGGGTGGTTCTACGTCACCGAGCCATGCGACACCAACTGGGTGGCGGCCCCCGTGTTTCGATCCGGAATCCCCACGCGACTCACTTCCTGGAAGGAGAAGGGCCTGTCCTGGGGTTCATCGGTGGAGCTGGACAGACTCCAGAAGTGTATCCGGAACATGATAAGCAAGAAACTTAAGCTTGTCAACATAGTCCAGGTCATGCTCTTCCGCCGGATCCTCCTGTGTCAACAACTGGATTTCAACTAATGGGAGTTCGACCCGTCCCAGCACCAGACTCTACACGAGCTCTTCGACACGACGCATAAGGACGTCTGGAGGGTGCTGTTCAAGGGCGCCGAGGTCCCTCCTTCTCTTACCGAGGACCGCGGGTTAAGCGCGAAGCGCCCTACGAATTCGGTAAGTTCTGTACATCTGGTAGGACATTTATTTCCCATAGCTTAACCATGTGCAGGGTCTGAGCTCCCATGCCTTTGACAGGACTGGGTGGAGACATCGGAGCAGATTAACTGTCCGGCCCCTCTTCCCAAAGACCCTCCGGATGCTCTCCTGATGGAGGTGCAGACTCCGGCTCCTTATGAGGTGCCGGAGAAGACCAAGAAGAAGGCCAAGGGAACCCGAAAGAGTTCCCGGTGCCAGGTGGTATCAGAATCATCGTCCGATAACACGGAGACGCACTCCTCCCGTGAAAACGAGGAGAAGGAAGATGAAGATTCTCCCCCTCAAGCCGGGGGAGACAAGAAAAGGAAGGCTGCCCCAACCGAGGAGGCCGAAGGGTCCAAGAAGGGAAGGACTCTCCTTTCGGACTGCTCCACCACCGCCGCCGCCGGCAAAGACGAGTGGCTGCTCAGGGCCAAGCCCCTGGTGAAGTTGTAAGTATTCGGATACCAAAGTAACTCATAGCATACCTTTGTCGCGCTGCTTCTCCTAACATTGAATATGATTATGCAGTCCGCCCCAAGCCCGTATCAACGTATCATCGTCGGACAGTTCCTTGGACTCGTCGGACATGAATAGTGATACACTTCCAACCGCCTCCTCTCCTTGCCCTACGGACAATGCTGAGGTATTGTCTCAAGGGGCACCGAGCCGGGGGAGACAGTCCCGGAGGCGCCTCAAGGCGACCTTCCGGACTCCAGGAGCAAAGGGAGCAAGGCTCCCGGTGGCTCCAAGTTCGGCCCTCAGCCGAACACCGCGTCAGACCCTCCAGTGGTTCCGGACTCGGGCAAGAGGCCCCCTTCCAAAAGGGGCAAGCCATCCATGCCGGTGACCTCTGTCCATCCAGAGGCACCGGACGACCTGCTGGGAGCGCTTTGCGGCGCTTCCATCGATGAAGAGCACCGCACTATTATGAGTGCGGTGATCAAGAAGGTTCAGTCCGCCAAGAGCAGACTGACTGAAGCCTGTGTCAACCTTCTAACAGGCTTTGAGGTAAGTATTTAAAATATAGGAAAATATTACCGCATAGACAGTAGCCCCTGATGCTCTGTTTGGTGTTCACAAAGAAAAGTTGAATAGAGGATCAAATAATATCTGCAGGAGTCTAATATAAGTATGTCTGTATGCGTATGCAGGCTTCGCTGCTGACCTCTGCCGCACTGACTGCGGAGGTCGCCGCACTGAAGCAGGACCTCGAGCGGTCCGAGAAAGAGCTCGGCCTTGCCAAGAGGCAGCTCGAGGAGAACAAAGGTATGTAATACCATGTGTTGGGGAACGTAGCAATAATTCAAAATTTTCCTACGTGTCACCAAGATCAATCTATGGAGTCATCTAGCAACGAGGGAGGAGTGGATCTACATACCCTTGTAGATCGCGCGCGGAAGCGTTCAAGAGAACGGGGTTGATGGAGTCGTACTCGTCGTGATCCAAATCACCGATGATCCTAGCGCCGAACGGATGGCACCTCCGCGTTCAACACACGTCTCCTCCTTCTTGATCCAGCAAGGGGGGAGGAGAGGTTTATGGAGATCCAGCAGCACGACGGCGTGGTGGTGGAAGTAGCGGGATTCCAACAGGGCTTCGCCAAGCGCTGCGGGAGGAGGGAGATGTGTCATGGGAGGGAGAGGGAGGCGCCAGGGCTCAGGTATCATTGCCCTCCCTTCCCCCCACTATATATAGGGCCAAGGGAGAGGGGGAGGGCGCAGCATTGCCCCTTCCTCCAAGGAAGGGTGCGGCCAAGGGGGGGAGGAGTCCATCCTCCCCAAGGCACCTCGGAGGTGCCTTCCCCCTTTAGGACTCTCCCCTCCTCTTGTCCCTTTGGTGCATGGGCCTCTAGGGGCTGGTGCCCTTGGCCCATGTAGGCCAAGGCGCACCCCCTACAGCCCATGTGGCCCCCCGGGGCAGGTGGCCCCACCCGGTGGACCCCCGAGACCCTTCTGGTGGTCCCGGTACAATACTGGTGACCCCGAAACTTGTCCCGATGCCCGAAATAGCACTTCCTATATATAATTCTTTACCTCCGGACCATTCCGGAACTCCTCGTGAAGTCCGGGTTCTCATCCGGGACTCCGAACAACTTTCGGGTTACCGCATACTAATATCTCTATAACCCTAGCGTCACCGAACCTTAAGTGTGTAGACGTACGGGTTCGGGAACCATGCAGACATGACCGAGACGTTCTCCGGTCAATAACCAGCAGCGGGATCTGGATACCCATGTTGGCTCCCACATGCTCCACGATGATCTTATCGGATGAACCACGATGTCAAGGACTTAATCAATCCCGTATATAATTCCCTTTGTCTAGCGGTACGATACTTGCCCGAGATTCGATCGTCGGTATCCCGATACCTTGTTCAATCTCGTTACCGGCAAGTCTCTTTACTCGTTTCGTAACACATCATCCCGTGATCAACTCCTTGATCACATTGTGCACATTATGATGATGTCCTACCGAGTGGGCCCAGAGATACCTCTCCGTTCACACGGAGTGACAAATCCCAGTCTCGATTCGTGCCAACCCAACAGACACTTTCGGAGATACCTGTAGTGTACCTTTATAGCCACCTAGTTACGTTGTGACGTTTGGCACACCCAAAGTATTCCTACGGTATCCGGGAGTTGCACAATCTCATGGTCTAAGGAAATGATACTTGACATTAGAAAAGCTTTAGCATACGAACTACATGATCTTTGTGCTAGGCTTAGGATTGGGTCTTGTCCATCACATCATTATCCTAATGATGTGATCCCGTTATCAACGACATCCAATGTCCATGGTCAGGAAACCGTAACCATCTATTGATCAACGAGCTAGTCAACTAGAGGCTTACTAGGGACATGGTGTTGTCTATGTATCCACACATGTATCTGAGTTTCCTATCAATACAATTCTAGCATGGATAATAAACGATTATCATGAACAAGGAAATATAATAATAACTATTTATTATTGCCTCTAGGGCATATTTCCAACAGTCTCCCACTTGCACTAGAGTCAATAATCCAGTTCACATCGATATGTGATTAACACTCAAGGTCACATCCCCATGTGACTAACACCCAAAGAGTTTACTAGAGTTAATAATCTAGTTCACATTACCATGTGATTAACACTCGATGAGTTCTGGGTTTGAACATGTTATGCTTGTGAGAGATGTTATAGTCAACGGGTCTGAATCTTTCAGATCCGTATGTACTTCGCAAATCTCTATGTCATCTTGCAGATACAGCTACTACGCTATATTTGGAGCCATTTCAACTAACTGTTCTACTTGGAGCTATTCTAAATTGTTGCTCCATTATACGTATCCGTTATCTCTACTCAGAGCTATCCAGATAGGTGTTAAGCTTGCATCGACGTAACTCTTTACGTCGAACTCTTTATCACCTCCATAACCGAGAAAATTCCTTAGTCCACTAGTTACTAAGGATAACTTTGACCGCTGTCCTGTGATCCATTCTTGGATCACTCTTGTACCCCTTGACTGACTCATGGCAAGGCACACTTCAGGTGCGGTACATGGCATAGCATACTGTAGAGCCTACGTCTAAATCATAGGGGACGACCTTCGTCCTTTCTCTCTCTTCTGCCGTGGTCAGGTTTCGAGTCTTACTCAATGTTCACACCTTATAACACAGCCAAGAACTCCTTCTTTGACTGGTCCATATTGAACACCTTCAAGATCATGTCAAGGTATGTGCTCATTTGAAAGTACCATTAGGCATTTTGATCTATCCTTATAGATCTTGATGCTCAATGTTCAAGTAGCTTAATCCAGGCTTTCCATTGAAAAACACTTTCCAAATAACCCTATATGCTTTCCAGAAATTCTACGTCATTTTTGATCAACAATATGTCAACAACATATATTTATCAGAAATTCTATAGTGCTCCCACTCACTTCTTTGGAAATACAAGTTTCTCATAAACTTTGTATAAACCCAAAATCTTTGATCATCTCATCAAAGCATACATTCCAACTCCGAGATGCTTACTCCAGTCCTTAGAAGGATTGCTGGAGCTTTGCATACTTATTAGCATATTTCAGGATTGACAAAAACCTTCCGGTTGTATCACATACAACCTTTCCTCAAGAAAGTCGTCGAGGAAACAATGTTTCTACATCCTATCTGCAAGATTTGCAGTAATCGCTAATATAATTCCAACAGACTCTTAGCATCGCTACGAGTGAGAAAGTCTCATCGTAGTCAACTCCTTGAACTTGTCGGGAAACATCTTAACGACAAGTCGAGCTTTCTTAATGGTGACATTTACCATCATTGTCCGTCTTCCTTTTAAAATCCATCTGTACTCAATAGCCTTACGACCATTGAGCCGTTCTGCCAAAGTATACACTTTGTTTTCATACATGGATCCTCTCTCGGATTTTATGTCCTCGAGCCATTTATCGGAATCCGGGCCCACTATCGCTTCTCCATAGCTCGTAGGTTCATTGTTGTCTAGCAACATGACTTCCAAGACAGGATTACGTACCACTCTGAAGTAGTACGCATCCTTGTCATCCTACGAGGTTTGGTAGTGACTTGATCTGAAGTTTCATGATCACTATCATAAGCTTCCACTTCAATTGGTGTAGGTGCCACAGGAACAACTTCCTGTGCCCTGCCACACACTAGTTGAAATGACGGTTCAATAACCTCATCAAGTCTTCACCATCCTCCCACCCAATTCTTTCGAGAGAAACTTTTCCTCGAGAAAAGACCCGATTCTAGAAACAATCCCTTATTGCTTTCGAATCTGAGACAGGAGGTATATCCAACTATTTTGGGTGTCCTATGAAGATGCATTTATTCGCTTTGGGTTCGAGCTTATCAGCCTGAAACATTTTCACATAAGTGTCGCAGCCCCAAACTTTTAAGAAATGACAGCTTAGGTTTCTCTAAACCATAGTTCATACGGTGTCATCTCATCGGAATTACGTGGTGCCCCTTTTAAAGTGAATGTGGTTGTCTCTAATGCCTAACCCATAAACTATTGTGGTAATTCGATAAGAGACATCATGGTATGCATCATATCCAATAGGGTGAAGTTATGATGTTCGGACACACCATCACACTATGGTGTTCCAGGCTGTATTAGTTGTGAAACAATTTCCACAATGTCTTAATTTTGTGCCAAACTCGTAATTCAGATATTCATCTCTATGATCATATCATACATATTTTATCCTCTTGTCACGACGATCTTTCAACTTCACCCTGAAATTACTTGAACCTTTCAATAATTCAGACTCGTGATTCATCAAGTAAATATACTCAACATCTACTCAAATCATCTGTGAAGTAAGAACATAACGATATCCACTACATGCCTCAGCACTCATTGGATTGCACACATCAAAATGTATTACTTCCAACAAGTTGCTTTCTAGTTCCATTTTACTGAAAACGAGGCTTTCAGTCATCTTGCCCATGTGGTATGATTTGCATGTCTCAAGTGATTCAAAATCAAGTGAGTCCAAATGATCCATTTGTATAGAGTTTCTTCATGCATATCTACCAACAAACATGGTTCGCATGTCTCAATCCTTTCAAAAATGAGTGAGTCCAAAGATCCATCAACATGGAGCTTCTTCATGCGTTTTATACCGATATAACTTAAGTGGCAGTGCCACAAGTAGGTGTTACTATCATTACTATCCTATATCTTTTGGCATGAACATGTGTATCACTACGATCGAGATTCAATAAACCATTCATTTTAGGCATAAGACCATTGAAGGTATTATTCAAATAAACAGAGTAACCATTATTCTCCTTAACCGAATAACCGTATCGCGATAGACATAATCCAATCATGTCTATGCTCAACGCAAACACCAAATAACAATTATTTAGGTTTTAATACCAATCTCGATGGTAGAGGGAGCGTGCGATGCTTGATCATATCAACCTTGGAAATACTTCCAACACATATCGTCATCTCACCTTTAGCTAGTCTCCGTTTATTCTGTAGCTTTTATTTTGAGTTACTAACACTTAGCAACCGAACCGGTATCTAATACCATGGTGCTACTAGGAGTACTAGTAAAGTACACATTAACACAATGTATATCCAATATACTTCTATCGACCTTGCCAGCCTTCTCATCTACCAAGTATCTAGGGTAATTCTGCTCCAGTGGTTGTTCCCTTTATTACAGAAGCACTTAGTCTCGGGCTTGGGTTCAACTTTGGGTTTCTTCACTTGAGCAGCAACTGACTTGTCGTTTCATGAAGTATCCCTTTCTTGCCCTTGCCCTTCTTGAAACTAGTGGTTTCACCAACCATCAACAATTGATGCTCCTTCTTGATTTCTACTTTTGTGGTGTCAAACATCACGATTATCTCAAGGATCATCATATATGTCCCTGATATATTATAGTTCATCACGAAGCTCAAGTAGCTTGGTGGTAATGACTTCGGAGAACCATCACTATTTCATCTGGAAGATCAACTCCCACTCGATTCAAATGATTGTTGCACTCAGACAATCTGAGCACAAGCTCAACAATTGAGCTTTTCTCCTTAGTTTGCAGGCTAAGAAAATCGTCGAAGGTCTTATACCTCTTGACGTGGGCACGAGCTTGAAATCCCAATTTCAGCCCTCGAAACATCTCATATGTTTCACGACGTTTCAAAACGTCTTCGGTGCCTCAACTCTAAGCCGTTTAACTGAACTATCACGTAGTTATCAAAATGTGTATGTCAAATGTTCGCAACATCCATAGACAACGTTCGAGGTTCAGCACACTGAGCGGTGCATTAAGGACATAAGCCTTCTATGAAGCAATGAGGACAATCCTCAGTCTACGGACCTAGTCCGCATAATTGCTACTATCAACTTTCAACTAAATTTTCTCTAGGAACATATCTAAACAGTAGAACTGAAACGCGAGCTACGACATAATTTGCGAAGACCTTTTGACTATGTTTAGGATAATTAAGTTCATCTTATGAACTCCCACTCAGATAGACATCCCTCTAGTCATCTAAGTGATTACATGATCCGAGTCAACTAGGCCGTGTCCGATCATCACGTGAGACGGACTAGTCAACATCGGTGAACATCTTCATGTTGATCGTATCTACTATACGACTCATGCTCAACCTTTCGGTCTCTTGTGTTCCGAGGCCATGTCTGTACATGCTAGGCTTGTCAAGTCAACCTAAGTGTTTTGCGTGTGTAAATCTGTCTTACACCCGTTGTATGTGAACGTTAGAATCTATCACACCCGATCATCACGTGGTGCTTCGAAACAACGAACTGTCGCAACGGTGCGCAGTTAGGGGGAACACTTTCTTGAAATTATTATGAGGGATCATCTTATTTACTACCATCATTCTAAGTAAACAAGATGCAAAAACATGATAAACATCACATGCAATCAAATAGTGACATGATATGGCCAATATCATATTGCTCCTTTTGATCTCCATCTTCGGGGCTCCATGATCATTATCGTCACCGGCATGACACCATGATCTCCATCATCATGATCTCCATCATCGTGTCTTCATGAAGTTGTCTCGCCAACTATTACTTCTACTACTACAGCTAACAGTTAGCAATAAAGTAAAGTAATTACATGACGTTTATGTTGACACGCAGGTCATAAATAAATAAAGACAACTCCTATGGATCCTGCCGGTTGTCATACTCATCGACATGCAAGTCGTGATTCCTATTACAAGAACATGATCATCTCATACATCACATATATCATTCATCACATCCTTTGGCCATATCACATCACATAGCATACCCTGCAAAAACAAGTTAGACGTCCTCTAATTGTTGTTTGCATGTTTTACGTGGCTGCTATGGGTTTCTAGCAAGAATGTTTCTTACCTACGCAAAGACCACAACATGATATGCCAATTGCTATTTACCCTTCATAAGGACCCTTTTCATCGAATCCGATCCGACTAAAGTGGGAGAGACAGACACCCGCTAGCCACCTTATGCAACTAGTGCATGTCAGTCGGTGGAACCAGTCTCACGTAAGAGTACGTGTAAGGTCGGTCCGGGCCGCTTCATCCCACGATGCCGCTGAATCAAGATAAGACTAGTAACAGCAAGAATATTGAACAAAATCAACGCCCACAACTACTTTGTGTTCTACTCGTGCATAGAAACTACGCATAGACCTAGCTCATGATGCCACTGTTGGGGAACGTAGCAATAATTCAAAATTTTCCTACATGTCACCAAGATCAATCTATGGAGTCATCTAGCAATGAGGGAGGAGTGGATCTACATACCCTTGTAGATCGCGCGCGGAAGCGTTCAAGAGAACGGGGTTGATGGAGTCGTACTCATCGTGATCCAAATCACCGATGATCCTAGCGCCGAACGGACGGCACCTCCGCGTTCAACACACGTACGGAGCAGCGACGTCTCCTCCTTCTTGATCCAGCAAGGGGGGAGGAGAGGTTGATGGAGATCCAGCAGCACGACGGCGTGGTGGTGGAAATAGTGGGATTCCAACAAGGCTTCGCCAAGCGCTGCGGGAGGAGGGAGATGTGTCATGGGAGGGAGAGGGAGGCGCCAGGGCTCAGGTATCATTGCCCTCCCTTCCCCCCACTATATATAGGGCCAAGGGAGAGGGGGAGGGCGCAGCCTTGCCCCTTCCTCCAAGGAAGGGTGCGACCAAGGGGGGGAGGAGTCCATCCTCCCCAAGGCACCTCGGAGGTGCCTTCCCCCTTTAGGACTCTCCCCGCCTCTTGTCCCTTTGGCGCATGGGCCTCTAGGGGCTGGTGCCCTTGGCCCATGTAGGCCAAGGTTCACCCCCTACAGCCCATGTGGCCCCGCGGGGCAGGTGGCCCCACCCGGTGGACCCCCGGGACCCTTCCGGTGGTCCCGGTACAATACCGGTGACCCCGAAACTTGTCCTGATGCCCGAAATAACACTTCCTATATATAATTCTTTACCTCCGGACCATTCCGGAACTCCTCATGACGTCCGGGATCTCATCCGGGACTCCGAACAACTTTCGGGTTACCGCATACTAATATCTCTATAACCCTAGCGTCACCGAACCTTAAGTGTGTAGACCCTACAGGTTCGGGAACCATGTAGACATGACCGAGACGTTCTCCAGTCAATAACCAACAGCGGGATCTGGATACCCATGTTGGCTCCCACATGCTCCACGATGATCTCATCGGATGAACCACGATGTCAAGGACTTAATCAATCCCGTATACAATTCCCTTTGTCTAGCGGTACGATACTTGCCCGAGATTCGATCGTCGGTATCCCGATACCTTGTTCAATCTCGTTACCGGCAAGTCTCTTTACTCGTTTCGTAACACATCATCCCGTGATCAACTCCTTGATCACATTGTGCACATTATGATGATGTCCTACCGAGTGGGCCCAGAGATACCTCTCCGTTTACACGGAGTGACAAATCCCAGTCTCGATTCGTGCCAACCCAACAGACACTTTCGGAGATACCTGTAGTGTACCTTTATAGCCACCCAGTTACATTGTGACGTTTGGCACACCCAAAGTATTCCTATGGTATCCGGGAGTTGCACAATCTCATGGTCTAAGGAAATGATACTTGACATTAGAAAAGCTTTAGCATACGAACTACATGATCTTTGTGCTAGGCTTAGGATTGGGTCTTGTCCATCACATCATTCTCCTAATGATGTGATCCCGTTATCAACGACATCCAATGTCCATGGTCAGGAAAACGTAACCATCTATTGATCAATGAGCTAGTCAACTAGAGGCTTACTAGGGACATGGTGTTGTCTATGTATCCACACATGTATCTGAGTTTCCTATCAATACAATTCTAGCATGGATAATAAACGATTATCATGAACAAGGAAATATAATAATAACTATTTATTATTGCCTCTAGGGCATATTTCCAACACCATGTCTATATAAAAAATAAAATGTGGTTGCTAAATGACAGGATCATCATGAATGTGCCAGGGGCCACGACCGAAGTGGCGACCCTGAAGCAAGCGTTGTCCGAGGCCGAAAACAAAGCAGCTAAGGAGCACACCGAGCGGGAAAACGAGAGGCACGGGTGGGCGAGGTGCAGCAAGAGCTCCAGGCTCTCGTGAAGAAGCACGAGGCTTTGGAGCTTGACTCGAAGACGCGAGAGTCTGAGCTTGCCGCGGCCCTCGAGAGCACAAAGCATGCCAAGGCTGAAGCCCAAAAGGCCCTCCAGGAAATTGAGGCGATGAGGAAGATAGCAGCGGGTAAGGCATTCAATATGCAAAGCAAGCATGTGAAAGTAAATTACTTGTTACTTACCCAAGTCAGGAGTTCTCCAGGAGCATTCGCAGATTTTCCCCGCAGCGTATCGGATGCCGCGAAGTATTACCAGGCCGAGGAGGGAAGCTCGACAGAGAAGTTGTTCTAGTCTCAGTATACTGGGACCGAACACCCGATGCCTATGAGCGACCAACTGAAGCAACTGGTCGAGCTGCACAAGGCGGCCGAACAGGCCATGAAGGGCTTTATAGTCCGGATGTGGCCTGGCGACTCCCTTCCTAATATCTACTTCATCCTGGTGAGGCGGCTTATGGATGCCTGCCCACGGCGGGAAGTCATCAAGCGGTCCGTCTGTATCGAAGGTGCCCGCTAGGCTTTTGCCCGTGCAAAGGTGCACTGGGCCAAGATGGACGCCGAGAAGCTGGTGAAGGAGGGGCCACCGCAGGGCAAGGAGCATCGCCACCCCGAGATGTATTATGAGGGTGTCCTAAAGGGTGCCCGTCTTGTGGCGGACGAGTGTGCGAAGGATGTAATTTTTGAATGAACCTGCTCATGTGATCATGTATTATGAAAAGTTGTTCATATGCGCTATGCAACACTTGTTTGAATTTAAAATATTACCTTCTATGCGGCTGTTTATCAAATCTGAGAGATGGCCAGTCGTCGGCTTCTGCCCCCATGCCACGAGTGCTGGGGTGTTCGGGATAAATCTGAGCACTCTTTTTCCCATTGTTGGGTCCTTCGAGGGAGGTGCTCAGCACAACGAACAAGGCAATTGGACTATAATGCTTTATCACTCTCACTTAGCCATAGAAGTCTACAATTTTCAATTTTGGCGAAGCCCCTAGTATTCGGAAGGCCGAATTTGGGGCGCTATACACGCCTTAAGCCGGACAAAGCCGACTCCTCGCTCTAAGCAGCATAAGTCTTTAGGGACTCGAGACCTCTCGAACAGCGACCAGCTCTCGCCTTATCATGACAGTCAGTTTTAGCTTTCTCTACTGAGGTGCTTAGCCCAGATGAACCGGGGCACAATCACAGTAGTTCTCCCAGTGCTAACTTAGCCGATATAGCGGAACGTGAGGTACCAAAAGATGGGAGCCGGGCAAACCCAACTATTGACCCAGGCCATGATTCGGAGCTGATGCATATAATGTTATAAGTTCGGGGTGCCGCACTGTCGAAAGTGTTCGGACTTCTCACGCCGTATTATGGGGTATGCTTAAGCCCCTAGCGTATTGGCCGTACCAGAGTGTACGGGTGCTGATTGTCATGGATTAACATATATATATATAAGAAGAATAGGGGATAATAGTCTAGTGCTATGCATTGTTTATTCAATAAGGTGCGTCGAAGCAGAATGATACAAGTAGTGCGATAAGCAAAAAGTAGGACTATTTCACATGTCCCCTCCAAGGGCAACCTGAGGAATGGTATTTAAAGCAAGTATTTCACTCGTTATCAGAGGCCACCTGGGAGTTCCGTGGTGCGATGTAGCTTTCTGCCTCCTTGGTTGTTACATCATGTGTCCGGCAATCATACTGCCGGACAGGGTTTCCAGAGATTAAAGTCCTGAAAGAGAGAAAAATAACAAAGTGGGAAGCCCCTAGTGCGGTTGAGCCACGTCTTGGGCGTGCCGTAGTCGTGCCCCCCTCCCCACCTGTGCCCATGGTATTTTCAATGCGTAATTATGTACGCGTGGCACGGATTTCACTGTTTGGCTGGGACTGGGGTGGGGGCCGCATTGCTATGCGAGCTCGGAACGTGCCAGGCGGTCTTGTTGCCGATTACTCCGGGCGCGCTTGAAGGTGTCCGGGTCCTTAATCGCCGAACTGGTGGATTGCCTTAAGAGGCTGCTTTGCGCTTCTGCTGCGAGGGCCACAGTGTGCTCCTCCATGCGGAGAGAGCGCTCTGTGTTTCCATTGACTGCGATGACCTCCCGAGGTCCTGGCATCTTGAGCTTGAGGTATGCATAATGCGGTACTGCATTGAATCTCGCAAATGCGGTTCGCCCGAGCAGTGCATGATAGCCACTGCGGAACGGGACTATATCAAAGATTAACTCCTCGCTTCGGAAGTTATCCGAGGATCCAAAGACCACTTCCAGTGTGACTGAGCCTGTGCAATGGGCCTCTACACCTGGTATGACGCCTTTGAAGGTCATTTTTGTGGGTTTGATCCTTGAGGGGTCTATACCCATTTTGCGCACTGTGTCCTGATAAAGCAGGTTTAGGCTGCTGCCGCCGTCCATAAGGACTCGAGTGAGGTGAAATCCATCGACGATTGGGTCTAGGACCAATGCGGCGAATCCGCTATGACGGATACTAGTGGGGTGGTCCCTGCAATCGAAGGTGATCAGACAGGAGGACCATTGGTTGAACTTTGGGGTGACTGGCTCCAACGCATATACGTCCCTTAGCGCATGCTTCCGCTCCCTCTTGGGGATGTGGGTTGCGTATATCATGTTCACCATCCGCACTTGTGGGGGGAACCTCTTCTGTCCTCCGGTGTTCGGTGGCTGGGGCTCCTCCACGTCATCGCTATGTAACCCCTTATCTTTGTTTTCAGCGTTTAACTTGCCGACCTGCTTGAACACCCAACAATCCCTGTTGGTGTGGTCGGCTGGCTTGTCGGGGGTGCCGTGTATTTGACATGAGCGATCGAGTATATGGTCCAAACTGGACAGGCCCAGAGTGCTTCTTTTGAATGGCTTTTTCCGCTGACCAGGTTTAGAGCCTTTGAATCTGGCATTGACTGTCGTATCCTCGGTATTGTCGTTGTTGATGCGGCACTTGTGTTTGGTGTGACGTGACCTGCCATTGCCATCCTTGGTATCTGAAGTACCATGGTTCTTTGATATGTTATTGTTGCGAGCCAGCCAGCTGTCTTCTCCCATGCAAAAGCGGGTCATGAGTGTCGTGAGGGCTGCCATAGATTTTGGCTTTTCCTGGCCAAGGTGCCGGGCGAGCCACTCGTCGCGGATGTTGTGCTTAAAAGTTGCTAGGGCCTCTGCATCCGTACAGTCGACGATTTGATTTTTCTTTGTCAGGAACCGTGTCCAGAATTGCCTGGCCGATTCCTCTGGCTGCTGAATTATGTGGCTCAAGTCATCGGCATCTTGTGGTCGCACATAAGTGCCCTGGAAGTTGTCGAGGAATGCGGCTTCAAGATCTTCCCAACAGCCAATGGATTCTGCTGGCAGGCTGTTGAGCCAATGCCGAGCTGGTCCTTTGAGCTTGAGTGGGAGGTATTTGATGGCGTGTAGATCATCACCGCGGGCCATGTGGATGTGTAAGAGGAAGTCCTCGATCCATACCGCACGATCTGTTGTGTCGTCGTATGATTCGATATTTACGGGTTTGAAACCCTCTGGGATTTGGTGATCCATTACTTCGTCTGTGAAGCATAGGGGGTGTGCAGGGCCTCTGTACTAGGCTATATCGCGACGCAGCTCAAATGAGTCTTGTCCGCTGAGTTCGGCCCGTCCGGATTTACTTTTACTGTATCCGGTGTGACGGTTATCATCTCGCATAGTGGCGCGCCCTCGTGATCAGTAGATCGATCTTGCGTGTTTTGCTTTGTCCTCCAGTACGTCTCGCAGGTCTGGCATATTTCCCCATGCCTTGACATTTTTATTTGAGTGGCGTCGGGGTGCGGGCTGAGCTTTTGGCTGAAATGCCTCTTTGTCGCGGCCACGAGGTGGCCGGTCAGCCGCGTCATACGCTGGAGATGTAGGTTTTGGTGCTTCCTCCTCCAGTCAGGGTAGCAACTAGCACTTTGGGTAACTCTTGGAGGGGCGTTCAAGTTTATATTCCTCGGCCGCAAGGACTTCAGTCCATCTGTCAGCTAGCAAATCTTGATCAGCTTGAAGCTGCCGTTGCTTTTTCTTAAGGCTATTTGCCATGGCTATAAGTCGGGCTTGAAGTGCTCTTGTTCGACGGGATCCTCAGGAACGACGAATTCGTTGTCGTCTAGGCTTGCCTTGTCTTCGGAGGGAGGCATGTAATTATCATCCTCCGCCTCTCCATCTGCCGCTCTCTCAGGAGGGCTGGCTTCTCCATCCTCCTGTTCTAAATCTTGCTGGAGGGGATTGTTGTCATCTTTGGCACTGTCCGGAGTGCTATTATCTCCTATGCCGGTATCACCGCTTTTGCCTTGGCGAGACTTAGAGTGGTGCCACTGACGTCGGCGCTTGGGTTGCTTCTTGGAGGGGTCATCCTCCGCTGTCCCGTCGCCATTGCCTTCTTTGGGTGTGTCCACCATATATATGTCATATGACAAGGTGGATGTCCAGTGCCCTGTGAGCAGTGGTTCTTGTTCGCCTCCTGCATCGTCGTCCATGCCGTCGATGTCTTCGGAGTCGAAGTCGAGCATGTCGGTCAAATCGTCGATAGTGGCTACTAAGTGGGTGGTGGGTGGGTGGCGAATTTCTTCATCATCCGCACCCCAATCCTGCCGGACATAGTTCGGCCAGGACTCTCCTGACAAGGAGAGAGACCTTAATGAGTTCAGTATGTCACCGAAGGGCGAGTGCTGAAAGATATCCACGGAGGTAAACTCCATGATCGGCGCCCAGTCGGATTCGGTAGGCACGAGCGTAGGTGGTTCGGAGTCCATGGCCGGGGAAGGATCCGGCAGCTTGGCATCACGACTCTCATGAAGGGTAAGGTCGATACTCGGCTCGATCGCCGCTGAGGATACGGCCTCCGTGGCGGGGTCTATCCACCCGTCCATGGATGGTGCAACTGGTTCTGAATTGAGGGTCGGAGCGGTTGCCGGTGCGATCTCCTGAACACTATCCGATGGTAGAACTAAATCATGCTCATCGTGAAAGTGTGGCGCACTAGGCAGGGGCTCGAATCCGTCAAAGAACAAGTCTCCGCGGATATCGGCCATGTAGTTTAAGCTTCCAAACCTGACCTGGTGGCCAGGGGCGTAACTCTTGATCTGCTCCAGATGGCCAAGAGAGTTGGCCCGCAGTGCGAAGCCACCGAATACAAAGATCTGTCCGGGGAGAAAAGTCTCGCCCTGGACTGCATCGCTATCGATGATTGAAGGAGCCATCAAGCCTAATGATGACGACATAGAGGAACTCTCAATGAAAGCACCAATGTCGGTGTCAAAACCGGCGGATCTTGGGTAGGGGGTCCCGAACTGTGCGTCTAAGCAGATGGTAACAGGAGGCAGGGGACACGATGTTTTACCCAGGTTCAGGCCCTCTTGATGGAGGTAAAACCCTACGTCCTGCTTGATTATTCTTGATAATATGAGAAGTACAAGAGTTGATCTACCACAAGATCAGAGAGGCCAAACCCTAGAAGCTAGCCTATGGTATGATTGTATGTTGTCCTACGGACTAAAACCCTCCGGTTTATATAGACACTGGAGGGGGCTAGGGTTACACAAGGTCGGTTACAAAGGAGGAGGTACGCGTATCCGTATTTCCTAGCTTGCCTTCCACGCCAAGGAGAGTCCCATCCGGACACGGGACGAAGTCTTCAATCTTGTATCTTCATAGTCCAACAGTCTGGCCAAAGGATATAGTCCGGCTGTCCGGATACCCCCTAATCCAGGACTCCCTCATTTACCCTCGATGTCGCCGTGATCGGACGGCGGCTTTGTACTATGTTCGCCGTCCGCTGGCTCATCCTGCTCCATTGCTAGGTCCATGTGGTCGTCATTTCCTTTGGAGTCGATCGTGGTATTATTCTTTCTTGCGTTGTTATCGTTGTTTTTGCTGAGGCGGGATTTGGAGCGGCGCCTACATCGTTGCTTTGGTTACTTCTTGAGGGGACTATCCTTCGCTGCATCCTCTCGTTCCTCGCTGTTGTTTTCTTTGGGTGTATCCACCATGTATATATTGTGTGATGAAGTGGTTGTCCAGCGCCCTATGGGCGGTGGTTCCTGTTTCTCTCTTGCATCTTCATCCATAACATCGATGTCTTCGGAGTCGAAATCAAGCATGTCGGTTAAGTCGTCGATAGTGGCTATTAAGTGGGTGGTGGGTGGGGAATGAATTTCTTCGTCGTCCGCTTCCCACTCAAGCCAGACATAGTTCGGCCAAGGGTCTCCTGACAAGGAGAGAGACCTCAATGAATTTAGCACTCGCCCAAGGGCGAGTGCTGAAAGATATCCGCGGAGGTAAACTCCATGATCGGTGCCCAATCAGATTCGATAGGCATGGACGCAGGCGGTTCGGAGCCTGTGGCCGAGGACGAATCCAAGGGTCCGGCAACACAGGTCTCATAGGAGGTGAAGTCAGTATTCGGCTCTATCGCCGCTAAGTGTGCAGCCTCCATGGTGGGGTCCATCCACCCGTCCTCGGACGATACGATCTGCTCCGGATTGAGGGCCGGAGTAGCCATAGGTGTGATCTCCCGAACACCGTCCGGCGGCAGAGCTAAGTCATGCTCGTCGTGACTGTGTGGCGCACCTGACATGGGCTCGAATCCATCGAAGATCAAGTCTCCGCAGATGTCGGCAGTATAGTTCAAGCTTCCCAACCTGACCTGATGGCTAGGGGCGTAGCTCTCGATATGCTCCAGATGGCCAAGCGAGTTGGCCCGCAGTATGAAGCCGCCGAATACGAAGATCTGTCCGGGGAGAAAAACCTCACCCTGGATCGCATCGTTGTCGATGATCGAAGGAGCCATCAAGCCTTTACGCGATGGCACGGTGGAACTCTCAATGAAAGCACTAATGTCGGTGTCAAAACCGGCGGATCTCGGGTAGGGGGTCCCGAACTGCGCGTCTAAGGCTGATGGTAACAGGAGGCGGGGGACACAATGTTTACCCAGGTTCGGGCCCTCTCGATGGAGGTAATACCCTACTTCCTGCTTGATTGATCTTGATGATATGAGTATTACAAGAGTTGATCTACCATGAGATCGTAGAGGCTAAACCCTAGAAGCTAGCCTATGATTATGATTGTTGTTGTCCTACGGACTAAACCCTCCGGTTTATATAGACACAGGAGGGGTTTAGGGTTACATAGAGTCGGTTACAAGGGAGGAGATCTACATATCCGAATTGCCAAGCTTGCCTTCCATGCAATGGACAGTCCCACCCGGACACGGGACGAAGTCTTCAATCTGGTATATTCATAGTCCAACAGTCCGGCCAAAGTATATAGTACAGCTGTCCGAGGACCCCCTAATCCAGGACTCCCTCACCTGGCGCAAGTTGCGAAACTCGTGCTTCTTCATGCTCATAGCTCCAGTTGAGACATGGGCTATGTGGAATGCTTGCTGAAAGTGATCCCAAGTGATATTGGCTATAGGGAAAGTAGTTGTATAATTCTCCCACCATGAGGTTGTTGGTCCATCCAATTGATGTGCGGCGAAACGCACCTTCTCAGCATCGGTGCGACCTGCGGTGGTCAACTCCCTTCCAATCTTGCGTAGCCAGTCATCGGCAACTATTGGCTCGGTGCTACTAAAAACATCGGCGGCTGCAACCTCAGAAAACGGGCTAAGTTATCAACTGGTGGTGGTGGCGGAGGGTTATTGTTGGTCCCTTGGTTCTAGACTAATATCTGCATCAAGTCATTCTGCTACTAGATCAACTGGGTGATCTCCAGTGGGAAGACAAATCCGGTATCACGTCTCGGAGGCATCTGATGGGTTTAGAGGGGAGAGATTAGAATAGAATGAGGTCTAGTGAGAAAACACTACCCATATGCACATGAGACAAACACAATCATATCTCACCAAATCAATTCAAGCAAGGGCATAAAATCAGTCTAGAACTATCATTACAAAAGTGCTCGGACTATTACTATTTACAATGGGGGGAACTACTATTCATATGGTGGTCATCTAGAAATTTTGATCGGTGGAAGACTCCATGATATCCGCTCCAGCTTCGTCTTCATAGTCATCATCACTACCATCAGGATCGGAGTCGGTGTCGTCTATGATGATGTAGTCTTCAGAATGAATTTCCTTGGGTTTGTCGTCTTCTCCTCCTAGCGCGGGGTCTCCCATGAAAACTCCTAGCTTCCTCGTCAGGTCGTCATTCTTCTCCACAAGTATCGTGATTTCCTCCTCATATCCATTGTGTGTAGACTTGAGTTCTTCTTCTAGCTCTGTGATCCTGGTCATTGCCTTCTTCAGATCTATCATGTCTGCACACATCTGGTTCTCCTGGCGATGAATGTGATGGTTTAACTCCTGGATGAAAGCTGCAATGGACCTGTCCCTCCTGGTGTTGATCATATCCCATTACTCATCACGGTGCCCACATATCTGGTAGATAGTGTCCTTAAGATCCTTGTTGTAGACTTCATCGATGCGTCCCATGGCGATGTGGGCTGCCATGCTCTTTCCTAGACTCCACGTTGGTGCATTAAAGAAAAACTATGAGTTCAATGACTGGCGTGAATGTCCTTCCTAGAACTTGAACTTGAATCATCCAATGCTCCTCTTCTGGTAAAGTGGCGGTGTAGGTCCCGGTGAAGCTGGGTATTCCAATGTTCAGATACCTAGTCACTTCCTTCAAGTGTCGTCCAAAGGGTGTGTCTTCATCCGGTTGAGCAAACTTGTTCCTTGAGTCCGCCATCCTAAAGAGTAGAAAATGGAGAGGAGTGAGAAATGAGTAGAGAAGAGTGACCTATGGCTCATCTTTAATGGTCGTGTCCTACATTCAGCATGTGCTTTGATACCATCTTGTAGCGACCCGACCTCAGACGGTCAAGTCTCTGTGCTTCAGTGTCGTCCCTGGATCGGTAATGCTGACAAACACACAATACTCGGATGGGTTTATAACAGAGTAGCAATCACACACTTATTACATCAATAGTCTCAAGAGAGAACTTAATACAATAAATATGGCTTAAGGCCATCTAATTAAGATAATAGTGGAAGGCTTGGAAGATAAAGTGAGTCCATCAACTCCAACGGCATAGCTGAGTGCATGACAACGACCTAGCGCACCTTACTCCTCGTCTGAAAAGTCTACAACATGATATGTTGCAGCCCGAAACGGGTCAGCACATGGAATATGCTGGCAATATAACACAGTAGAGAAATGAACAGATAAATGCTATCACTACATGCATATATGGCTGGTGGAGGCTCTATGGTTATATTGTTTTGCGAAAAGCCAATTTTTCCCTACAACAAAGGAATATGTTTTATTTAACTATCATGATGGTTGAAACATCATTGAGAAGGTTCCTCCAACTCAATCCCAATTAAGCAATCATTAACATCCCAACAAATTAATTTTAGAGTGATGAGATCCAATCAATAATTCAAGTACTGGATACTCAAGATGTCCATAACCGGGGACACGGCTAACCATGATTAGTTTGTACACTCTGTAGAGGTTTGCGCACTTTTCCCCACAAGACTCGATCTCCTCCGTTGGATTTCTCGCACTACAGGGTGTTTGAGAAACGGATGACCGAGACACAGTCTTTCAGAAGTATTAACTCTTTAATCTGGGTAGATAGTTACACCTACTTTCCCCTACATCTGCTAGCCTACCACTAAAAGAGGTCACACAACATACTCAACTATGACAGAGCCCATAATGGCTTGTGGCTACACACAGAAGTTTCTAGCATGAATAATCTCATGATCCCTTTGAGCCTGGGTGGCAGACCGTAGGATGATCACACGGGTACTCTGGGATATCCTAGGACAACACTGGATTCTCCAGGTGCCCACAAGCAATCCACCCAGATGTGTATTAAAGTTGCCACCTTAAGTTGAACCATTAATTAAAAAACTCACATCTGTCATGGATCCACTCAAACCCAAACCACGTCTATGAGCATAGCATAGCAATATAAGCATAACGTAGAAGTAACTCCCAAGGGTTTGATAGTAAAACAGGTAATAGGTTCTACCTCATCATCTACTTCCCAGACCCACATGTTAAGAGATCCTACTCATGCAATGTGTGAGGGTTGAAACTAATGCATAAAAACTGGGTAATAAAGGGGTATGATCAATGTGTTACTTGCCTTGCTGACGATCTGCAAATCCTAGAGACTCGTACTCGCACACTTCGCACTCTAGGAATTCTATCACAAACAAACAATAACATACATAAGCAATCAAGAACATGCACGAGTAAAACTCAAATAAGAAGATCAAATTTGAAACTCAACTGAAGCGATTCAATTTGCAAAAAGAATCAAATCAAACGGAGCAGCGAAACTCAAACTATGAAAGAAACAAGATCCGTTTACTAATTTGGACTAAAGTCAAATTTTATAGTACCAAAATATTGTTCAAGTTTGGTTAAATAGAAAGAGGGCTTCGAGACAAAGATCTAGGCGCTTGTTTCACCTGATTTGGATAAAGGAGCGAAAAGATAAACTAAAATGAAGATTAGGGCAGAATTCGCGATCGGAAATAATCACGGAGAAACCCTGGAAAATAAAACGAGACGAACAGGCTAACGAACGAACGTACGCTGTCTGCGGCTAACTGACGAACAGCGTTCGTTAAAACGGACGTATGAACAAACGTCCGCTAAATAATAAACCGATGAAAAACCGAACCGAACCAAAATCTAAAAAATGAATCTAGGGTTTACTAGAAAAAAACTGATCGGTTTTTCCTGAGAAAAACTGGACGGCGACGGGGTCGGCGGCGGGGGGGGGGGGCAAGGGCGGCAGCGGCAGCAAAGCGGGCTGGCTACGGCGGCGACGCGGGCTGGCGGCGGCGGCGCGGGCTGGAGGCGGCGGCGGCGCACGGATCGAGCTGGCGGCGCGGCGGCTAGGGTTTGGGGCGGTGGGGCTGGCGGTTGGGCTGGCAGCAGGGTCGGGCCGCGGCTTATAAAGCCTGGCCGGGCAGTGTTCGGATCGGGCACGGCCTGGTTAGGTCGGTGCACATCTTTTTTTAAATAATCCTGACGTGGAAAAACAAATAAAAAAATACTAAACGGAGTCCAAAAATCCTGAAATAAATTTTCACGGTCCTCTAATAATATTTTGGACAAAGTGAACATTTATTTAGGCCTCTAATGTAATTTTGAAAACGGATATTTCTCCTAATTCAAATAAAATAGCAGTAAAAGTCCAAAAAGAAATTACTTATTTGATTTTAATATTTTTCCTCCTATATTCCCTTTATTTTGGAGAAGTCATATTATCTCCTCTCATATATTTTAATATGAAATAATTTCGGAGAGAAAAATAATTAAAACCAAAGTGATCCTTGTTTCGATATTTGATAAAATTCAAATATGAAAAACGTGAAATCCCCAACTCTCTCCGTGAGTCCTTGAGTTTCTTAGAATTTCAAGGATCGCAAAGCAAAAATGCAGTAAAATATGATATGCATGAATGACCTATGTATAACATTCCAAATTGAAAATTTGGGATGTTACAATAAGAAAATGTATGGTTATGATGCTATTATGCTACTATCTCTTAGTCTTGTGCTTCATGAATAGGAATTTGAAAAGGAGGACAAGTGGAAATTAAAATTCCTATGGTTTTTCTTTCAAGGAGACACTAAAGGAACAGATCCTACAGTTTTCCTTTGCTCCATTCCTTTGAACCAAATGCATGAATAGTAGTACCATAGGAAACTTTCCAATTCCTATGCTTTTCCTTCACTTTTCCTTTCAAGAACTGGCGATTATAGTAGGTAGGCTTGAGCAAGGAAAATCCTACACTCAAAAAAAATTGCTACTTCTACTACTTTGGACCCATGCCACTGCCCTACTAGCTCAACTCCCAGGCCCATCGACAAATGCACAGTTTCAAATGCGTAGAGATAAATAATGATGGCATTCAAGAGAGTCCATCATAGATAGCTAAGTTGCCTGGTACCTCACTTCTTGTCATAGAGTAGGATAAAATAATCGGGTTTCACGTTACTATGTGTTCTCAGTGGACAATAAATATAACATGTAGAGTAAAAAGAGATGCAACAAGTGTACAACCTCTTTGGCGAAGCCATGTCGATCTCGGCGTGACTGGGTTGGTCGGTGAGGATGCTCCGGCTGACTTGGCTGTCGGAAGAGGGGAAGAAGATCTTAGGCGTCTGGAGATGGAGCCCGGGGTACTGCTCCGCTGTGATGGAGGGTTTCGTCGTTGGAGCAGCTTCGGTGAGTTGTACGACGCCGATGCTGAAGCAGGACAACAAAGACAATGTTAACCTGAGTGGAATTCTAATAGCATCTCCAATAGATGACATAAAATACATAACCACAAAGTGCTAGATGTAAAATACATCAACCACTCATCTCTGAACTTAACTGTCGAAACTGAATTTAACTGTCGAAACTGAACTTAACTGTCAAAACTGAATTTTGTTGTCGAAACTGAACGCAGTAGTAGCAGAAAAGCAGTAGCAGTAGCGCGTGCGAGAGCTGGGGCAGCTGGTCGTGTAGCAGTTCATCTTCAACCTCCACCCCCCTGAGCCGCCAGCCATCACCGGCCAAACCGCCGCCCCCCGCCGCCCGTGGCCGGCGGTGCGCCGCCCCGCCCTCCCCGAAACCACTCCCCACCATCGGCCCGCCGCCTCCCTCGCCATCCCTCTAGTCCCCCCATGCCGAGCTTTTTCTCCGGCGATACCGACGCCACCGCCCCACCACCGCTGGGGACCACCACCCCCACCGTGAACCGTAAGATAGATAGTGGGGTACCTCTCCAGCGAGCCCCCCTCCCTCCTGCGGCTGGTTCTTCCTTAACTCCGGCGAGCCCCCCCCCCTAAAAATCGACTGACCCAAAAGTCGATTCGGTCGACTGAAGTGTAGCCAAATCGGAGCAGCATCACAAGCAAGAGCGAGAGCAGCATCACAAGCAAGAGCGAGAGCAGCATCGCAAGCAAGAGCAATAGCAAGAGCATACCATGCAGGGGACCGAGAGCAAGAGTAGAGTAGCAGCGCGAGCGAGAGCTAAAGCAGCAGCAACTCCTACTGATGTGGACGTCGCCGCCGAGGGAGCGATGTCATGGAGTAAGTGGTCGGCGATGCCACCGTGTATGGAGCAGCACCATGTCGGCTCGGGACCAAGCGCCGGCAGCACCTTGAGATCGAATGAAGAAGGAAATGCGACGATTAGTGTACAACCTCTTTCGTGGCGCCGATTAGGCCTCAGGTTCATCCAAGGAAACGGTGATGATGATGCTCTTCCGGTGGTGCGGGTGAAGACGGCGGTGTGGGAATGGAGGTGACGCGAAATACGAGCGGAACGTCGGGGCAGCTCCTTAGAGGTGGAGGACGGGGTGGCTGAACCAGCGGGATGACGAGATCGACGATGGATCCTCATCCGGTACGATGGTTGAGGGACGTCGAGGTGTTGCTGTGGACGACGTCGTCGGGGAAGAGGCTCCCGCTGGGCAGCGGTGAGGTGGCGGACACAGGAGGGTGGGGTTTCACGGCTGGAGCGGAGAGGTTATGGAGGTCGGGATTTCGAATGGAGAAAAGGAGGCGGTGGAAGGGGGGACCATGGCTTAGGGACGCGCTTGTTCGAAATGTGCGGTAAGTTACGAAAGTACCCCCACCGATTTGAGCTAGGTGGTTCTTTCGGTTCAGGGCTATCACGGGCATTTCGCGTGTCAGGATTTCGCAGGAGGTGGGAGTTTTCGCGCGCGTTGTAATTTTGGGATACCAAGGCACGGGTTGAGATCGAGGGGGTTTTCGGAGCACAACGAGACAAAGATATATCTTAAATATTTCGGGGTAACAAGGCACGGGTTGAAGAGGCGGGAGTTTCGCGGCACGATAGACAGAGATGCTAGCTTGAAATTTCGGCATAACAAGGCGCGGCTTGAAATTTCGGGAGAACAAGCTTAACATGTACCCAAAAAAACAATTCGCACATCATCACTAGGAGAGCCATGTTCCGTTTTACTATATTACTAGAAATGCATTCAAATACAACAACAAAAACTAAAATAATTGGGACAACAAACATAACATGTACAGTACCAAAACAATTTGCACTTCCCTCAACAATAAAAAAACAATGTGTGTTGTCTAGCATATGGACTAATTAAATTTGAGTACATTTTCCTTGTTTGAATGGGATTGTACTCGGGTTAGTTATACAACCATCTAAATATTATATTCACAACACATGACATGAATATAGGAGAAGTAAATTCCTATATAAATACGAACTACATGTACATACGATCTCAAATTCAAATATATGTATCCATTTTATGTTGAATTCAAATCATAGTACATGTATGCCCTAGCTAGATGTTCGGAATCTAAACCATGTATGATACTACGTGCAATGTGTTTAACACGCACAACACACACACAATCACCATTTAGACTGGTAAGGTACACGTGCATTGGACGCATGAGATTTGGCAACCAAATTATGAATAAATACCACATTATAGCATGTAATCTTTGACTCATATATGCATGATGTATATTCTCGTTTAATTCTTATAGTTCATTTCATTCAAAATCATCTACTTTTTATAAGAAAGCTAATCTATTTTAAGATTCATGGAATTGTGCGTTGTAAAGCATGAAGTAAAAACAAATAATGGCAAATCATGTAGAATAACATTTGGGCAATTCTGATACGGAAGATTCTAGAACAAAGAAGAAATGCTTGTGTTTTGAGGTTTGTGCATTATGCTTAAGTTCAACCATGGAGTCTTCTAGATTGTACATGTGGAAAAATCTGGTGGAATCTAGATGATATCCAACGGCCAGTAGTGCTGAAATTTGCCATCTCTGCACCATCGGATTGGCTTCATCCAACAACCATCTTTCAAAGTTAAAGTTATCTGCACACTATATAAAAATATAAAATGTAAAATATAGGGGTATACATATAGATATGTGATGCTAAATCCAACCATCATCTATAGTTAGAATAGTGTGTCCATGCATGGATGCAATGTGGCCAAACGAGGTCTGCCATCGGTATCTCAAATTTAAATCAGTCTGACCTTGTTCAATGTGTACACAGTACAACATGCTCGTTTCCAAACCACACCGCACATATCTCAGTTATATTCGTGCATGCATGGGTTTCAAACATCATGTTCTCTTATTCAAATATTTGAATTCAACTTTACATTGATTATGACCTCACCTAGTCTTTTACACCCACATAGTCGTCTTCTCTTTATAATTGTACTACTAACTTTCTCCCGTGCATGCATGCATACACACTACCAGTCGGCATTATCCATCGCACACATGCAATCTTTTTCTTCAGGTCGGTCTCCCATGCATGCACACACACACCTCCCCCTCTCCATCATATCGGGCATTCGTTATCTCTCATGTGCATGCGCAATGATCGATGTTCCTCTAAATGGTTTAAGTTGATGAATTGGCCCTCCTCGTAAAGGATTAGCAATGCTTGGCCCCTAGCTCATTTATTTTTAATGACTCCGCCACTGCGCACAACAGCGCCCCCTCTCTTTAAATATCGATCTCGCACATGTGCACTCCTTCATAGTCTCCCTTCACTTGGACCCTCGCACCATCTTCTAGCCCCCCACCAGATTTTACCACATGTACAATCAAGCAGACTCCATGGTTGAACTTAAGCATAATGCACAAACCTCAAAACACAAGTGATTCTCCTTTGTTCTAGAATCTTCCGTATCATAACTTCCCAAAGTTTTTTTCTAGTTGAATTGCCATTATTTGTTTTTTACTTTATGCTTTAAAACGCACAATTCCGTGAATCACAAAATAGATTAAGGGCTTCTATGATTCAAAGGATTCTCAAAGGAATTTTGGAGGATTCCAATCCTTAGGAATTTTTCGTATCTTGGTTGTCTGATTCAAAGGATTGTAAGCCATAGGAATTTTTCCATAGGATTCATTTGCATTAGATTTCATAGGAAACATCCCATCCACTCAAACTTGTTTGAAAGAATCCTGCATTTTTTCTATGCAGAATCAAACGCTTGTACAATCCTATAGGATTCAATACGACATTCCACTCTAATCCCATGTTTTTCCTATTCCCGCGTTTTGGAAATCCTATGAATCAAAGAGGACCTAGCTTTTTTATAAAAACTAATTGATTTTGAATAAATTGAACTATAAGAATTAAACGAACGTCTACATCAGGCATATATGACTCAAAGCTTACATGCTATAGTGTGGTATTTATTCTTAATTTGGTTGCCAAATCTGATGCGTGCAATGCACCTGTACCTTACTAGTACTTCGAGTATGTGCAAAACACGTAAATTAGAATTCCAATGGCACGCTACACAATGTCTCTCTTATAGTTCATGAAGCCACGTGGAACATGTGGAGGCGTTGTCGCAACCTCCTTGTGTGGATTGATCACAGTGACGTGCTGCTAGTTCAAGAAGAATGTACTCATCCTCTCTGAGGCACACTGGCGGTACATGCATGAAGCGACGATGTGCACGCACGCCACACACGCACACGCGGGTAAACGGGGGGACACAACTTTGTATGAAGATCCACCCCATATGATACTTTGACGCGTTTAAAGTCGTTCACTTCATTGATGGTCAATTAATACAACACATGCAAATTGAGTGGATGTGAGGGAGCAAGAAAGACATTGCTACTCCACTGTGTGCATGCGAGTAGTTAAATCATGGGTTGCTACTTCCATTGGTCTCCTTCGTATTGTGTGCCAATTATTTACCATATTTTTAAGTAACATAATATTTATGTATGTCATCAAAAGTGGCACAAAAAAGGAGGGCCAATAAACCAGGACGCAGGCAGCATGATCAATTTTTGCTAGGGTTACTGTTGGTGGCCTTTGTATTTAAATATGGACGGAGTGGAGTAGTACTATCTTTATCTTAGCCTCGTAGGGCTCTCCCAGTTCCTAGGCTCGCCTCCCCGCTTCGCCCACTGGATCCCGCCATGGATAATCCCTTAGATCCCAGGATCCCGCAGCCTGCCCTCTCGCTGCGGCCCGTGGCACTGCCGCCTTTGAGCGAAACCCACATGTGTTTTAGAGGGGATCCATTGCTATGGAATCACAGATCGGTGGAACCGGAGGACATGCCAGGGCTGCATTTTAGGTGGTGGGTAGCAAGGGCAAATCGGATCGAGGAAGCGTTGCATCGATTGGAGAGAAGTTCCAAGGAGCTGCGCCTGGCGCGGCACAAGGCGGAGGCGCAAGTCGATCTCGGGGGAGAGATGATGAGGGATGTCAGCATCTGGCAGCGCCGCGTTGATTTCGAGCTAGGGCTAATGGCAGAGATCATATTCACAGAGTCGATTGCGGAGGAAAGAATGTGCATGCCTGCGTAATGGCATGAGCAGCCGGTGCAACTGTTCAAATGGGCGGTAGGAGAAGCCAAATCCCGGGACCAGTTGCGGCGGCGCCGCTGGGCATGCATCATAGGCGAGGTGATCTTCCCTCCTTCCCCGCCAGCGATGTAGTGACCTAGTTGGTTGCTGCTGCAGTGAACTTGCAACGCCATGTCGGTTTGCAACCTTGACAATCACTCCATCTATATGTATTGTATTCCTATGAAAATACTTGGTCGTTTGGAAAAAGATGGTAATAGATTTATCACTAGTTTTAGAATGCTTGGTCATGACAATCAACCGAAGCCACAACCAGAAGTCTCCATACCATAATACTTTGCGGTCGGTCGCACCAACAGACGGTCAGTCGGACCCGCGTATCACCGAAGGGATACGCATCAGCTTGGTATGACATGTACGATCAGTTAGATCACTGACTTGTGCAACCGCATTTGAGTAGTGTAGTGCTCCCTCTATCTCAGTTTACAAGTCTTGCACGTATACCTAGGTTGTTAATTTGACCAACTTAATAACAGGCATACATTACAAAAAATCATTACAAACTTCAAATATTCAGAGTATTTTTTATGTTAAACAATTTATTTTATATAAGTTACATTGACGACCTAGATACATGCGCAAGCCTTGTAAACTGGAGATGGAGGGAGTACTTGAAATTTATGTTCCACAAAATCATCAGGAGCCGTTTCGGGCCTCGAAACCAAAACCATCAATTAATCTTTAGCTTGTTCCCATCACATTCCAAAAGTGCATAAAATGCTCCCACCTTGTTTCTTGTTTCTTAACATATCAACCAATAAGATATGTGGGCGTGCATGTTTTCAATGACTCAAGACTACCAAACACGACATGCAGTGGTTAGTCCATTGCATGCAATGCTATTAATTAGCAAATAAACATTAAGTTCTCTTGTTCTCCCCTCCTTATTGGTCATGGTGCACAACCTAAGATGACTTATTCACCTAGACGGAGGGAGTAGTATAATTAAGTGCAAACCTGCTCACACCTAGTACGTGTCAAACCTGAACGTGTTCCCACTATGCATGTTTTAGTACTAGTGCTAGTACTAGGTTATAAAAAGGGCAACTAGTACCTAGCCGAAAATCACTCTACCTCTTCCTCCTCATAAGTATTTATTGTTCATCCATCCTTGCCATGGCTGGTGTGCAGAGCTCTAGGTTGATAACTATCCGAACTACTCGTAACAAGGGAGCGGCCACCAAGGCCGCGGAAAAAAAGAGAGGGCTCGCCGCCTCGCAGAGACCTCGAAAGATCTCTCACGGGCAGGCGATGGCTCCCAGGAGCGCCCTAGCCGCGGAGGCGAACATGTTGGCATGCCCGATCAGCTCAACAAGCACCTCAATAAGCAGATGGAGTTCATCCATGGCTTGGTGGAGCTGCTGAAGGAGAGCCTTGACGACATGCCCGCTGAGCTCAACGAGTAGGGGGAGTTGACCGCCGGCTTGGTGATGCTGCTAAAGAAGAGCATTGCCTTGGAGGAGAAGGCGACCAACGAAATCCTGCAACTTCAGGAGAACAAGGCGAAGCTCTGCCATGAGCTCGACCTGCTGAAGGAGAAGAACGCTGGCTGGAAGAAGCTACATGAGAATAGTAGTTCCTCGATGAAGATGCTGCTGGCCCTCGTCATGGAACAGAAGGAGGACTTGGCGAAGCTCCGCATCGAGCACCGGCTGCTGTCAAGGTACGTAATGCGGCCGTGGAACAGATGATGAAGGCTCGCGTTGAGAAATCCCGCGTCATGGATGGAATGAAGAAGATGGCGGAGGAGACGCGCAAGGAGATGGAGGTCGTGGAGGCGATGAAGAAGCAGTTATGACTCCGCAGCCAACAACCCTTCATGTAGTAGAGAGCAGTGCCCCATACTTGTGTGTGCATGTTCCTTCTTTTTGGGGGGTGATAATCTTCATTCTTCTTTCGCTCTTGTGTTTCTTCTTTTGCTTTGGGTGTTTGGCCGCACGTGTCATGTTCTCTGTGAGGCATGAATCGAACAATGCTAACAATGAGATGACTAGCAAATTAGATCACTTTTTATCGCCATATGGCACTGGGCTACCGTGTTTCGTGCTCCTCCGTCGTACCACTCCAGTGGAAAACTTGAGTATACCGCACGGTTCTTTGCTCCTCCTCTGGTCATCGGCACATTTATACGAGCAGTCAAATCACAAGGCCCCGCCTTCCAGCAGTAATGAGCCGTCAAATCACAAAGGTTCTCGCCTCTCTTGAAACTGACCAAGCTAGACTGCCCCGCCCTCTAGCCTTTTAAAAAATGTATACTTTCGTACAATAATATTATCGATGGATTGCGCCATGGATCAAAACTAACAAGATGGAATTAAAGAAAAAAAGGTGATACATAGAGAGCGCTCATCGCCAAATTATGCATATAGTACTATTAAAAAAGCTAGTACGTGCTTAAATGGGGTGCTAAATTATATTAAAGAAATTAGCATACCTATTTAATTCTTGGGTTCTTATTATTTATGCCACTAGTTGTGTATCACTACTCAGTTTTGCCATTAGAAGTTACAACTACTCAAAAATGCCATCAATCTGTGAGATGCCTGCTCAAAAATGCAATTAGATATCTCAAAAATGCCATCGTTAAGTTAGATGTTTGCTCAAAAATGCCATTAGACATTGTGATTTTCACGTCAAACCCGTTGACCATGTTACATGACAAAAATTGTGGGCCATAATGCGGTCTGTTATTGGCCCATGTTTGGCCGACCAATCATATGGCCCGTAGAAGGCCCATTGATGCTACGGCCCATAGAAGGCCCATTGTTTCTATGACCCTTAGAGGGCCCATTGTTTCTACGGCCCGTAGGAGGCCCGTGGTTATTGTGGCCTAGTTTTAAAAAATAGGTTATTGCGGCCACAAGCAAACTGCGGAAAAAGAACTGCACTGACTACAAGCAAACAAATAAACAAGACAGCAAGGAAATAAATAAGCAAGCAACTTACGCTAGGCTATCACAGCTATTACACATATTACATCCACTAGGCATCAAAGTTCGCCACCAGTGCAAATATAGGGAATAAATCCGCATATCATATACACCGGTTGTCAAAGTTGGCGACCAGTGCAAATAAATGTCGCATCAAAACAAGTACAAAACTAAAACCACTTCAGAAGAGCTCAAGAAACAATATCTTGGGTACCCATAATTCTGGCAAGATGCTTAGCAAGCTTATTAACTTTCTCTTGTTTGGCGCTTAAATCCTCCAGCACTTGCTGTTGCACCAGGAAGTATGCATCTGAATTCTGCAGGGACTTCCTCAGTCCTTCGGCTTCCTGTTGCATAACATCTGATCGATGTCTTTCAACTTGAAGTTGAGACTCAAGAAGCCGAACTGATTCAGGCAGCGGGTTCGAAGAGCGGGTGCCAGCAGTAGTAGCCAGTAACTCGAACACTACATCAAGACAGGACTTCAGGGTTGTCTCAATGTCTTCAATATAGTTTTTATCAGCTTTCTTGGAGACCAACAGGGATGTCTCACTATCTTGAACCTTATCTGCATTACTTCCTTTACCATTGCATAACAGGGTACTCTTCTCCAATATTTTATCCGCATTCTAAAAGAGAAACAAACAAACACATCACAGGTTTACCATGTTGTATATGAAACTCATTTTGGTAAACCAGTTCAGTAGTAAGGTGGACAGGATAACAGCATGAAACAAACATATATCTATGTAGTATGGTCACTGTATGGTCTATATCATTCTAGTTTATGTTGCCAAATCAAGATAGAAACAATTTGAATCATATCTGTTTAATACAAAGCATCATAGACATAGTATAAGTGTGGGAAACTACACAGCAATAACAACACTTGTAATGTGCATAGCATGAGAACATAACTGTTTATTCAATTGAAACTGAAATCAAGATAGAGCAAGTTACAACAGCAAACACGTTAAAGAAACAGGTTTAAAACATACCCGTTGCACCATTGGAGTTTCAATTGCATCCCTCAAATTTGAAATTAGTTGGTATGAGTAAATACAGTGATGCAAGAGTAAAGTAGTATGAACCATAGCTATGGAACCTGACCTGAGAACATTTCTTCTTCTGCTTTAACCGTTGACTTGGGGTTCGGAGTGGTGGTCCTCATGCTTTGGGCACTGCAATTGCCTTACTAACTGATCGTGTTTGGGTGCTCTGTGGTGGAGACGGTGATGTGTCAACTTGAACTAGGTTACTATCTGCCGAGGTTGGGGTTAGAAGGGGTGTAGCTGGTTCTCTGTCCAACTGGGTAGGAGTACAATCTGTGTGAGTTTGGGTTATGTGTGATGGGGCTGGTTCTTGGGAAAGTACAACGGTGGTTCTATCTGCATCGACAGGTAGCACGATCTTTTCTAAAGACCGTGTTTTTACTCCCACAGATACTACCATCACCCCCTCCAATTGAAATGGCTGATAAACAAGAAAAGTAATTGAATGTACAGACATTGTAAGATAGAAATGTGCAATGTACAATAGGGAAGAAAACAGGGCATGAAATAATTCACATTTATGTTGTCTAACCAAACAAAATAGCAGGACATAGTTTCAGATATATGATGGCTAATTAAACAGGATAGCATGACATAAATGTATGATGGCTAATTAAACATGTATGATGGCTAACTAAACAGGATAGAGTGACATACTTCAAAATATGATGACTATGTAAACAGGAGGACATGATATAACTATACGATGTGTCTATTAAATTGGTTGGCATGCCATAAGTCACAAACATGCCATCGATGGAAACATGATGGCATGATATAATTCATGAATAGAATGACATAATTCAAAATATGATGACTATGTAAACAGGATGAGATCATATAACTTTATTATGTCTTTAGAAAATGGGTTAGCATGCCATAATTCAGATACATGATGTCTATGTAAACATCATGGCATGATATAATTCAAATATATGATTTATATACTAAGGAAGTGAGCAGAGGACAATCGCATATATGATGTGTCAACTAAGGAGATGGCATTCAATATTGTGTATATGATGTAAAAGCTAACCATTGCAATACAACATATGCATGATATGAGTAATGTAACCCTGCCAAGTTTGAGCATACACCTTAGGGGGATAATAGGACTGGTCATCTGCCTCTGAATCCTCCTCTGAAGACCTATCTGTAACTAGCACGATATCTGCTTTAGCAGCTAGCATTGTCTGCTCTGAAGACCTTGTTTTCACTCCAGATTTCTCCATCACCAATTCAAATGGCTGATTGTAGCGACCAGACCTCAAACGGTCCAATCTCAATGCTCAGGTGTCATCCATGGACCAGTAATGCTGACACCACACATACTTGAAGGGTTTATAACAGAGTAGCAATCACACACTTATTACATTGAGTGTCTCAAAAGAGAACTTATTACAATAAATATGGCTTAAGGCCATCTAATAACGATAACAGCGGAAGGCTTGGAAGATAAGTGAGTGCATCAACTCCAACGGCATCACTGAGTATAGAACCACGACCTAAAACACCTTAATCGTTGTCTGAAAAGTCTGCAACATTAACGTTGCAGCCCGAAACAGATCAGCACATGGAATATGCTGGCAAAATAACACATAGAGAGTAATGGAATGAAATAGGCTAATCTATATGCATATTTGGCTGGTGGAAAGCTCCATGGTTACAGTTTTGCGTAAAGCCAATTTTTCCCTACTGCAAAGGAATAAATTTTATTTAACTATCATGGTAGTTGTTAAACATTGAGAATGGTTGACAGCATTCTCAATCCCAATTAAGCATCATCATTAAACAAAACCCAACAAAATTAATTTTAGAGTAACATGTTGAGATTCACATGATAATCCAGGTACTAGATACTCAAGATGTCCATAACCGGGGACACGGCTAATCATGATTAGTTTATACACTCTGCAGAGGTTTGCGCACTTTTCCCCACAAGACTCGATCGCCTCCGTTTGGTTTCTCGCACTACATGGTGTTTGAGAAGACGGATGACCGAGACATAGTCTTTCAGAAGCGCTAGCACCTTACGATCGGGTAGACCGTTACACCTACTTTCCCCTACATCTGCTAGTCTACCACTGTAAGAGTTCGCACAACTTAATCAACTATGCTAGAGCCCATAATAGCTTGTGGCTGCACACGGAAGTTTCTAGCATGAATAATCTCATGATCCCTTTGAGCCTGGGTGGCGGTCCAAAAGAAAACAGGCAATCGCTGGAATACCCAGGTGCCTCAATCCACCCAGATGTGTATTTAAGTTGCCACCTTAAATAAACCATTAATTAACAATCTCACATCTGTCATGGATACACTCACCCAATCCACGTCTACTAGCATAGCATGGCATAATAAGCAAACGTAGAAGTAACTCCCAAAGGTTTGATAATAACAGGTAATAGGTACTACCTCAACTACTTCCCAAACCCACAATTTAATTAGATCCTAATCATGCAATGTGTGAGGATTGATCTAATGCAATAAAACTGGGTAGAGGGAAAACATGATCAAAGTGTTACTTGCCTTGCTGATCCGGGAAACCTAGCAATTCGAAGTAGCAAGCGGCGCACTCCGGGTACTCTATCGCAAACAAACAAGCATACAATAAGTACTCAACCAATGCACAGGTAAAACTCAAATAAGAGATCTAACCAGAAAGTTCAACTTAAGAACTCCGGTTGGCAAAAAGAATCAAATCGAGCGAAGCAACGAAAGACAAACGATAAAAGAAACAGGCTTCGTTTACTATTCTGGATCTAAGGCAATTTTTACAGTGGAAAAAACTTGTTTAAGTTGGTTAAATGGAAAGAGGGTTTCGAGATGAAACTCCAGGTGCTTGAATCGCCTGATTCCGATAAACGAGCGAAAAGTTAGACTAAAACGAAAATCTGATCAGAAATCACGATCAGAAAAACCGTGGATTTAATCCGAGAAAAAGAAAAACGATGAACGTTCGTTAAAACAAACGAACGGACGAACGCTCGCTAAATAAATAAATCAGAAAAACCGATCTATTTAAAAAACCGAAACTAAAAAAAACAAAACCAACGGGAAATCGATCAGTTTTCTAAAAAAACCAGCCGCACGAGGTCTACCTCCGGCGACTCCGGCGAACGGCAGCGCCGCTGCGGGCGGTGCGGCGGCGGGGCGGCGCGGACGGGCGGCGGCGCGGGGCGGCATGGTGCGGCGGTGGCGGCGGCCTAGGGTTAGGGTTGGGGCGGGGCGCGGGTTGGGCTTGGCCTGGGGCGCTATAAAAAGGCCCGGCCAGGCGGAGGCCTGGCCGGCTACGACCCAAGGTCGGTTCGGACTTTTTTTTAATAGTTACACTTGGAAAAAAACAAAAGGAATACTAAACGGACTCCAAAAATCCCGAAATAAATTTTCCCCGGCTTCTAAAATCAAGTCGCACAGGATGAACATTTATTTGGGGCCTAAATGCGAATTTGAAAAATGCGCATTTTTCTGAAATTCAAATAAAATAGCAAATAAAACGAAATAAAATCTTATTTGATTTTTTTTATTAAATCCCCAATATTTCTTTATTTTGGGAAAGGCATTTTATTCCCGCTCTCATAATTTTTATAATAGAAATAACTGAAGATAAAATAAATAAAATCAAATGATCCTATTTTCAAAATCTGAGACAACTCAAATATGAAAATAACGAAATCCCCAACTCTCTCCGAGGGTCTTTGAGTTGCGTGAAATTTCTAGGATCAACCAAAATGCAATAAATATGATATGCAATGATGATCTAATGTACAACATTCCAAATTGAAAATTTGGGATGTTATAAACCTACCCCCCTTAAGATGAATCTCGCCCTCGAGATTCTGGTTGGCTAGAAAATAGGTGAGGGTGGTCCTTCAGCAAATCTTCCTCTCGCTCCCAGGTGGCTTCATCCTCCGTGTGGTGGCTCCACTGAACCTTGCAAAACTTGATAACCTTGCTGCGGGTGACTCGACTGGCATACTCTAGAATCTTAACTGGTTTCTCCTCATAGGTCAAATCACTGTCCAACTGAATTGCTTCCAGTGGTACCGTATCTCTCAGCGGTATATCAGCCATCTCTGCGTGGCACTTCTTCAACTGGGATACATGGAACACGTCGTGAACTCCTGACAATCCTTCGGGCAATTCCAACTTATAGGCTACTTCTCCCATACGCTCCAAAACTTTGTATGGGCCTACAAAACGTGGCGCTAACTTTCCCTTAACTCCAAAGCGCTTAACTCCTCGAAGTGGTGATACTCGAAGATAAACTCGGTCTCCGACTTCGTAAACTGTCTCCTTGCGTTTAGAATCTGCATAACTCTTCTGCCTGGATTGAGCTACCTTGAGCCTATCGCGAATCAATTTCACTTTCTGTTCAGACTCCTTTATCAGATCCGGTCCAAACAACTGGCGGTCTCCAACTTCATCCCAAGACAATGGGGTCCTGCACCTCCTTCCGTACAAGGCTTCGAAAGGGGCCATCTTCAAACTGGATTGATAGCTGTTGTTGTAAGAGAACTCTGCATACGGCAAATTCTCGTCCCAGCTAGATCCGTAATCTAGCGCACAAGCTCTTAGCATATCCTCCAAAATCTGATTGACTCTCTCGGTCTGTCCATCTGTCTGCGGGTGGAAAGCTGTGCTAAACTCCAGTCTGGTACCCAAAGTTTCATGCAACTGATTCCAGAACTTAGAGGTAAATTGGGTTCCTCTATATGATACTATGCTCCTTGGAACTCCATGCAGACAAACGATTCTAGTCATGTATATCTTTGCCAACTTTGCACTGGTATAGGTAGTCTTCACTGGAATGAAATGAGCTACCTTTGTCAAACGATCGACTACAACCCATATCGAGTCATAGCCTGAACGTGTTCTGGGCAATCCTGTAATAAAATCCATGCCTAGCTTATCCCACTTCCATTCGGGTATCGGCAATGGCTATAGCAATCCGGCTGGCTTCTGATGCTCTGCCTTTACTCTCTGACATACATCACAAACTGCTACATATTCCGCAATATCCTTCTTCATTCCGGTCCACCAGAAAATATCCTTCAAATCCAAATACATCTTGGTATTTCCTGGGTGAATCGAATACGGTGAATCATGGGCCTCTTGTAAAATTAACTTCCTGATCTCCGAATCATTGGTACATAAACACGGTCTTCAAACCATAAGGTATCGTGCTCATCCTCACGAAATCCCTTAGCTTTTCCTTTGCTCATTTTCTCCTTAATAGAGGCAATCTCCTTGTCAGTCTTTTGGCTTCTCTGATCTTATCCATCAAAGTAGACTGAATCTCCAATGCTGCTACATAGCCTCTTGGAACTATTTCCAAACATAGCTCTCGAAGATTTTCGGCTAACTCCCTTGGTAAATCTCCCGTCATTAGGGTGTTGACATGGCTCTTACGGCTCAACGCGTCAGCTACTACGTTAGCCTTTCCGGGGTGATAATGCAATTTCATATCATAATCCTTGATGAGCTCCAACCATCTCCTTTGTCTGAGGTTCAACTCCTTCTGTGTGAAAATATACTTCAAACTCTTGTGATCCGTGTACACCTCACAATGGTTTCCAATCAGAAAATGTCTCCAAGTCTTCAATGCATGCACTACGGCTGCTAACTCCAAATCATGCGTAGCATAATTCAACTCATGGGGCTTAAGCTGTCGTGAGGCATATGAAACAACTCTTCCTTCCTGCATAAGCACTGCTCCAAGTCCTCGACGTGAAGCGTCACAATACACCTCATAATCCTTGGTCTGATCCGATAAAATCAACACTGGTGAGGTAACCAAACGTTTCTTCAACTCCTGGAAACTAGCCTCACATTCCTCAGTCCATTTGAACTTGGTATCCTTCTTCAACAACTCCGTCATAGGCTTCGCAATCTTTGTGAAATTCTCAATAAACCTCCGGTAGTATCCTGCGAGTCCAAGAAAACTCCGGATCTCTCCAACTGTTATTGCAGCTTCCCAATTGGTCACGGTATCAACTTTAGTGGGATCTACTGCTATACCTTCTCCCGATATAACGTGTCTGAGAAATCCAACTTCCTTCAACCAAAACTCACATTTGCTAAACTTGGCATATAATTGATGTTCTTTGAGCTTTCCAAGAACCAAATGCAAATGCTCCTTATGCTCCTCTTCATTTTTCGAGTAAACCAGGATATCATCAATGAACACTATGACGAACTTATCCAAGAACTCCATAAACACTTTGTTCATCATGTTCATAAAATATGCAGGTGCGTTAGTCAGACCAAATGACATAACGGTATACTCGTACAGCCCATACCTGGTGGTAAAAGCCGTCTTAGGTATATCCTGTTCTCGAATCTTCAACTGGTGGTATCCTGATCGCAGATCGATCTTGGAAAATACCTTAGCTCCTTGCAATCGATCAAACAGATCATTGATCATTGGTAGTGGGTACTTGTTCTTGATGGTTACTTCATTCAATCCTCGATAATCAACAACCATCCTTAACGATCCATCCTTCTTCTCCACTAGAAGTACTGGCGATCCCCAAGGCGAAGAACTTGGGCGAATATATCCTTTATCCAGTAACTCCTTAATCTGCTTCTTAATCTCCACCAAATCCTTTGCGGGCATCCTATATGGTCTCTTTGATATTGGCCCTGTGCCTGGCAAAAGCTCAATCAAAAACTCAATATCTCTATCCGGTGGCATGCCTGGCAATTCTTCTGGAAATACATCGGGGAAATCCTTCACTACTGGTACTTCCTCCTGCACAACTCCTGTTAAACAATTTACTTGAGTCCTCTTCGGCACATGCCGGGATACATACTTGATCCTTCTCCCTTCTGGGGTGGTAAGCAAGATCGACTTACTGGCGCAATCGATGTTTCCTCCATACATCGACAACCAATCCATACCCAGAATTACATCCAAACCTTGTGATTCCAATATTATCAAATCTGAGGGAACACATGCCTACCTATACTTAATGGCACTTGAAAACATCCTTGGCTAGCCATATACTCCGCTCCTGGTGAGCTTACTAACATAGGTGTTCTAAGAACTTTGGTGGGCAGGTTATACTTATCCACAAATCCCCTTGATATGTATGAATGCGATGCACCAGTATCAAAAAGAACGAGTGCAGTAAATGACTTAACCAAAAACTTACCGATTACTGCATCCGGCTGCTCTTCAACCTCCTCCACGTTAACGTGGTTCACCTGTCCCCTGTTGAAAGGGTTCGGCTTCTTCCCAGAGCTTCCATTGCCATTACCATTCTGTGATTCAGGACATTCATTGGCATAATGTCCGGTCTTCTGGCACTTAAAACAAGTGACTTGGCTCAGGTCTCTCTTGGCTGGGGTCGATGGGTTGGTGCGGTTCTGGCCATTGCTTCCTCCATTCCCATTACCATTCTTGGTGCCATTGTGATTGTGCGAGCTACCTCCTCCATGGGTATGCTGAAAATGTCCTCCCGGTCTAGGGGTAAAACGTGGCTTCTGCTGAGCTCCTGAATTGTGCTTCCCTTGTCCATACTTCCTCTTGCGATTCTCAATCTGCTGCTGCTTCCCTTCAATCATGAGAGCACGATCTACCAACTCCTGGTAGTTGTTGAAAGTTGCTACCATCAACTGCATGCTCAACTCATCATTCAGTCCTTCCAGAAACTTCTCCTGCTTAGCTGCATCCGTAGCAACGTCATCTGGGGCATAACATGCTAATTTACTAAAGTCCTCCACATACTGGCCAACTGTCCGTCCTCCTTGGCGCAAGTTGCGAAACTCTCGCTTCTTCATGGCCATAGCTCCTGCTGAAACATGGGCAGTTCGAAAAGCCTGCTGAAACTGGTCCCACGTGACAGTGTCGACAGGGAAAGTGGCTGTGAAATTCTCCCACCATGATGCTGCGGGTCCTTCAAGCTGATGTGCGGCAAACTTCACCTTTTCCGCATCCGTGCATCCTGCTGTGGTCAACTCTCTAGCTGTCTTGCGGAGCCAATCATCTGCTACTATCGGCTCGGTGCTACTGGAAAACACCGGCGGATTCAGCCTAAGAAAACGGGCTAAGTGATCAACAGGGTGGTGGTGGTGGTGGGTTATTGTTGTTGTTCCCCTGATTCTGATTCTGGACTAGCAACTGCATCAATGTGTTCTGCTACTGGATCAACTGGGTGAGCTCCGGTGGGAAAGTAAATCCGGGGTCACGTCTCGGAGGCATCTGAGGGTCTAGAAAAGATGAGATTTAAGAATAGAGGGGGTCTAAAGATAAAACACTACCTATATGCACATGAGGCAAAAGCAAACAATTCACTTCATTCAATCAATCAAACAAGGGCATACAATCGATCTAACTATCGCAAAAGTGCTCGGACTACTATATTTACATGGTGGACTACTACTACTGATGAGGTGGTCTACTAGAAATATTCTTTGGTTGCAGACTCCATTATATCTGCTCCAGCTTCATCAACATAGTCATCATCGCTATCGTCCGGGTCGGTGTCGTCGATGATGATGTAGTCTTCCGGGCGAATCTCCTTGGGTTCTTCGTCTTCTTCTACTGGTGTAGGGCCTCCCATAAATATTCCGATCTTCTTGATCAGATCGTCATTCTTCTCCACTAATACTTCGATTTCCTCTTCATAATCTTCACGTGTAGCCTTGAGTTCTTCCTCCAGTTCCTTGATTCTTGTCCTCGCCTTCTTCAGATCTATCATGTCGGCGCACATCTGGTTCTCCTGACGTCGAATGTGCTGGTTTAACTCCTGGATAAAAGCTGCAACTGATCTATCCTTTCTGGTGCTGATCATCTCCCAGTGCTCATCTCGGCGCCCACAAATCTGGTAGATAGTATCCTTGAGATCATTGCGGTAAACTTCTCCAATGCGTCCCATGGCGATGTGAGCTGCCATGCTCTTTCCTAGACTCCAAGTTGGTGCATCAAAAGAAAACTCTATGGGCTCAGTGACTGGCATGAACGTCCTTCCTGGAACTTGAACTTGAATCATCCAGCGCTCTTCTTCAGGTAAAGTGGCGTTGTAGGTTCCGGTGAAGCTTGGTACTCCTATGTTCAGGTATCTAGTGACTTCCTTCAAGTGACGTCCAAAGGGTGTATCTTCATCCGGTTGCGTGAACTTGTTCCTTGCATCCGCCATCCTAAAAGAGTAGAAAAGATGAGAAGTCAGAAAGAGAAGAGAGTGAGTAGTGATCTAGGTCTTTAGCTTAGTGGTCGTGTCCTACAGTCAGCGTGTGCTCTGATACCATCTTGTAGCGACCAGACCTCAAACGGTCCAATCTCTGTGCTCAGGTGTCATCCCTGGATCAGTAATGCTGACACCACACAGTACTTGAAGGATTTATAACAGAGTAGCAATCACACACTTATTACATCGAGTGTCTCAAAAGAGAACTTATTACAATAAATATGGCTTAAGGCCATCTAATAACGATAACAGCGGAAGGCTTGGAAGATAAGTGAGTCCATCAACTCCAACGGCATCACTGAGTATAGAACCACGACCTAAAACACCTTAATCGTCGTCTGAAAAGTCTGCAACATTAACGTTGCAGCCCGAAACGGGTCAGCACATGGAATATGCTGGCAAAATAACACATAGAGAGTAATGGAATGAAATAGGCTATTCTATATGCATATTTGGCTGGTGGAAAGCTCTATGGTTACAGTTTTGCGTAAAGCCAATTTTTCCCTACTGCAAAGGAATAAATTTTATTTAACTATCATGGTAGTTGTTAAACATTGAGAATGGTTGACAGCATTCTCAATCCCAATTAAGCATCATCATTAACAAAACCCAACAAAATTAATTTTAGAGTAACATGTTGAGATTCACATGATAATCCAGGTACTAGATACTCAAGATGTCCATAACCGGGGACACGGCTAATCATGATTAGTTTATACACTCTGCAGAGGTTTGCGCACTTTTCCCCACAAGACTCGATCGCCTCCGTTTGGTTGCTCGCACTACATGGTGTTTGAGAAACGGATGACCGAGACATAGTCTTTCAGAAGCACTAGCACCTTACGATCGGGTAGACCGTTACACCTACTTTCCCCTACATCTGCTAGTCTACCACTGTAAGAGTTCGCACAACTTAATAAACTATGCTAGAGCCCATAATAGCTTGTGGCTGCACACGGAAGTTTCTAGCATGAATAATCTCATGATCCCTTTGAGCCTGGGTGGCGGTCCAAAAGAAAACAGGCAATCGCTGGAATACCCAGGTGCCTCAATCCACCCAGATGTGTATTTAAGTTGCCACCTTAAATAAACCATTAATTAACAATCTCACATCTGTCATGGATACACTCACCCAATCCACGTCTACTAGCATAGCATGGCATAATAAGCAAACGTAGAAGTAACTCCCAAAGGTTTGATAATAACAGGTAATAGGTACTACCTCAACTACTTCCCAAACCCACAATTTAATTAGATCCTAATCATGCAATGTGTGAGGTTTGATCTAATGTAATAAAACTGGGTAGAGGGAAAAACATGATCAAAGTGTTACTTGCCTTGCTGATGATCCGGAAAACCTAGCGATTCGAAGTAGCAAGTGGCGCACTCCGGGTACTCTATCGCAAACAAACAAGCATACAATAAGTACTCAACTAATGCACAGGTAAAACTCAAATAAGAGATCTAACCAGAAAGTTCAACTTAAGAACTCCAGTTGGCAAAAAGAATCAAATCGAACGAAGCAACGAAAGACAAACGGCAAAAGAAACAGGCTTCGTTTACTATTCTAGATCTAAGGCAAATTTTACAGTGGCAAAAAACTTGTTTGAGTTGGTTAAACAGAAAGAGGGTTTCGAGACGAAACTCCAGGCGCTTGAATCACCTGATTCTGATAAACGAGCGAAAAGTTAGACTAAAACAAAAATCGGATCAGAAATCGCGATCAGAAAAACCGCGGATTTAATCCGAGAAAAAGAAAAATGACAAACGTTCGTTAAAACGAACGAACGGACGAATGCTTGCTAAATAAATAAACCATAAAAACTGATCTATTTAAAAAACCGAAACTAAAAAAACAAACAAAACCGATGGGAAACCGATCGGTTTTCTAAAAAAACGGCGGCGCGAGATCTACCTCCGGCGAACGACGGCGGCGCGGCGCGGCGGCGGCAGCCTAGGGTTAGGGTTGGGGGAGGGCGCGGCTTGGGCTTGGCCTGGGGCGCTATAAAAAGGCCCGGCCAGGCGGAGTCCTGGCCGGTTACGGCCCAAGGTCGGTTCGGACTTTTTCTTTAAATAGTTACGCTCGGAAAAAACAAAAGGAATACTAAACGGACTCCAAAAATCCCGAAATAAATTTTCCCCGGCTTCTAAAATCAAGCCGCACAAGATGAACAATTATTTGGGGCCTAAATGCAAATTTGAAAAACGCGCATTTTTCCTAAATTCAAATAAAATAGCAAATAAAACCAAATAAAATTTATTTGATTTTTTTATTAAATCCCCAATATTTCTTTATTTTGGGAAGTCATTTTATTCCCTCTCTCATAATTTTTATAATAGAAATAATTGAAGATAGAATAAATAAAATCAAATGATCCTTTTTTCAAAATTTGAGACAACTCAAATATGAAAATAACGAAATCCCCAACTCTCTCCGAGGGTCCTTGAGTTGCGTGAAATTTCTAGGATCAACCAAAATGCAATAAATATGATATGCAATGATGATCTAGTATATAACATTCCAAATTGAAAATTTGGGATGTTACACTGATGCATAGGAAGAGCAGTTGAATATACAAACATTGTCAACAAATGCAACGAGAAATACAAAAGAAGGACGACATGATATAATTCACATATATGACGCTTGGCTAAACTGCATGGCATTGCATAATTCACATATATAATGCCTTGCAACAAGATGGCATTGCATAATTCACATATATGATGTCTTGCAACAAGATGGCTTTGCATAATTCACATATATGGTAATTAGACACTAAAGAGGTGACATTCACACAAAGCATGTCTAATTCAGCAAATGGCATAGCAATGCAATATACCATATGCACGATATGAGCAACATAACCCTGCCAAGTTAGAGCATGCACCTCGGGGGGAAATAGGACTGGTCATCTGTCTCTGAATCCTCCTCTAAGGAGCTATCTGTAACCAGCAAGACATGCACTTCGTCAGACAACATTGTCTGCTCTGGAGACCTTGTTTCCACTCCAGATTTTTCCATGACCGTGCCGAATGGCTGATGCACAAGAAGAGTAATTGAATGTTCTAAAATTGTTGAGAAATTTAACACGTAATAAAAAATGATGGCATGATATAATTCACATATAATATGACTGGCTAACCAGGGTGTCATTGTAAAATTCACATATATGATGCATGGCTAAACAAGATGGCATTGCATGATTCACATATACGGTAAAGAAACTAAACAGATGACATTCACATAAAGCATGTCTAAACTAAGTAGATGACATATTTGATGTATAAAGTAAGCAATGCAAGGCACCATATGCATGATATTACCAACATTAGCATGCCAAGTTAGAGTGAAGACCTCAGGGGGTAAATAGGAGTGGTCTTCTCCTTCTGAATCCCCCTCAGAACAGTTATATTCCTCTTGATTACAATCTGAAATGGGTGGAGGGGGGCTGCCTTTGCACCCACCATGGAGCGACGTCTGCATGAAATTTTATTGCCATGCAAGGCTCGTCTCTTTTGCTCTACATGTTCAGTTCCATTGTGTACAATAACTGACATGCATAGGAATAAAACATATATAGTGAGATTATGTAAGGAGTGCATGAACAAATCCAGAGTGCTGGTAGCAAACTGTGGATAGACCCAAAACCAATCATAGCAGACAGATAATAGCTTTAGTTAAAAAGATATAGATAATGGCTCCTTTAATGTTTGTTTGCACCCAACATGAAACTCATAGTAGACACCCGAGATTAACCAGATAGTAGACAGATGGTAGTGATTGATGCCCCAATATGTACCCCACAACCATTTAAAAACTCAAGTTTCAGCATTAGTTTGGCCTAACTCAGAGTCTAATAGGTGAACATGACGATAAAGTAGTATGTCATCATATTAAGTGATGCATAGCGTAAGCAGACACGGAAGAGTGCGACCTCTCTTGCAGACCCGTGTAGTCCTCAAGGTCATCTGCTCTATTGATGATGGTAATGCAGTTGTCGTGGCTGCCGACGGCGGGGAAGAAGATCTGAGGCGGCGAAAGACAGTATGGAGAGCGGATTCCTGCTGTGGTGAACCCTTCCATCGTTGGAGCAGCTAAGCTAGGGTGGAACACAGTGCAGCAGGAGCAGGACAAACCACACAAGGTTTTCTTTGGCACATATCTGTAACAGAAGTAATTGTGTAAGGGCTTGTTTGAATTTGAGGATTCTAACAATGGAGGGATAGGAAATATACAGGAATAGGATAGGAATGCACATGCAAAACAGAGAATTTAAAAACACATGATTTCTACCAATCTAGGTGTTTGGTTCACAAGAATTGGAAGATCATAAGATGCAAAGAAGCATGATGAAATTAAGTCAAACCATAAGAAAATATACGGTTATGATGCTATTTGATACTATCTCTTAGTCTTGTGCTTCATGAATAGGAATTTGAAAAGGAGGACAAGTGGAAATTAAAATTCCTATGGTTTTTCTTTCAAGGAGACACTAAAGGAACAGATCCTACAGTTTTCCTTTGCTCCATTCCTTTGAACCAAATGCATGAATAGTAGTACCATAGGAAACTTTCCAATTCCTATGTTTTTCCTTCACTTTTCCTTTCAAGCACTGGCGATTCTAGTAGGCAAGCTTGAGCAAGGAAAAGCCTACACTCAAAAAATGTTTTGTGCTACTTCTACTACTTTGGACCCAGGCCACTACCATACTAGCTCAACTCACAGGCCCATCCACAAATGCACAGCTCAAACGCACAGAGATAAATAATGATGGTGTTCAAGAGAGTCCATCACAAATAGCTAAGTTGTCTGGTACCTCAATGCTTGTCATAGAGTAGGATAAAATAATCGTATTTCACATTACTACGTGTGCTCAGTGGACAATAACTATAACATGTAGAGTAAAAAAGAGATGCATCAAGTGTACAACCTCTTTGGCGAAGCCATGTCGATCTCGGCGTGATTGGGTTGGTCGGTGAGGATGCTCTGGCTGACTTGGTTGTCGGAGGAGGGTAAGAAGATCTTAGGCGTCTGTAGATGGAGCACGGGGTACTGCTCCACTGTGATGGAGGGTTTCGTCGAGCAGCTTCGGTGAGTTGTATGACGCCGATGTTGAAGCGGGACAAGAGAGACAATGTTAACCTGAGTGGAATTCTAATAGCATCTCCAATAGGTGACGTAAAATACATAACCGCATAGTTCTAGATGTAAAATACATTAGCCGCTCATCTCTGAACTTAACTGTCGAAACTTAATTTAACTGTCAAAACTGAACTTAACTGTCGAAACTGAATTTTGCTGTCGAAACTGAACGCACTAGCGCAGAAAAGTAGTAGCAGCAGCGTGTGTGAGAGCCGGGGCAGCTGGTCGTGTAGCAGTTCATCTTCAACCTCCACCCCCCTGAGCCGCCAGCCATCACCGGCCAAGCCGCCGCCCCCGGCAGCCCGCGGCCGGTGGTGCGCTGCCCCGCCCGCCCCAAAACCACTCTGCACCATCTGTCTGCCACCGCCCCAGCCATCCCTTTAGGCCCCCCCCCCCGTGCCGAGATTTTTCTCCGGTGATTCCGACGCCACCGCCGGCGACCAACGCCCCCACCCTGAACCCTAAGATAGATAGTGGGGTACCTCTCTGGCGAGCCCCCCTCCCTGCTGCGGCTGGTTCTTCCTTAACTCCGGCGAGCCCCCCCTGAAAATCGACTGACCTAAAAGTCGATTCAGTCGCCTGAAGTGTAGCCAAATCAGAGTAGCATCTCAAGCAAGAGCAAGAGCGAGAGCAGTAGCGTGAGCAAGAGCAAAAGCAAGAGCAGACCAGGCAGGGGACCGAGAGCAAGAGTAGAGTAGCAGCGCGGGCGAGAGCTAAAGCAGCAGCAGCTCCTACTAATGTGGGCGTCGCCGCCGAGGGAGCGACACCGTGGAGGAAGTGGTCGGCGGTGCCGCCGTGGATGGAGCAGCACCATGTCGGCTCGGGACCAAGCGCCGACAGCACCGTGAGATCGAATGAATAAGGAAATGCGGCGATTAGTGTACAAACTCTTTGGTGGCGCCGATTAGGCATCAGCTTCATCCAAGGAAACAGTGATGATGATGCTCTTCCGGCGGTGCAGGTGAAGACGGTGGTGTGGGAATGGAGGTGGCGTGAAAGACAAGGGGAACATCAGGGCAGCTCCTTGGAGGTGGAGGATGGGGTGGCTGAACCGGCGGGACGATGAGATCGACGATGGATCCTCATCCGGTACAGTGGATGAGGGACGTCGAGGTGTTGTTGTGGACGACGTCGTCAGGGAAGAGGCTCCGGCTGGGCAGCGGTGAGGTGGCGGACGGAGGAGGGTGGGGTTTTGCGGCTGGAGTGGAGAGGTTATGGCGGCCGGGATTTCAAATGGGGAAAAGGAGGCGGTGGGAGGGGAACCATGGCTTAGGGACGCGCTTGTCCGAAATGTGGGGTAAGTTACGTAAGTACCCCCGCCGATTTGAGCTAGGCGGTTCTTTCGGTTCAGGGCTATCACAGGCATTTCGCGTGTCAGGATTTCGTAGGAGGTGGGAGTTTTCACGCTCGTTGTAATTTTGGGATAGCAAGGTGCGGGTTGAGATGGAGGGAGTTTTCGGAGCACAACGAGACAAAGATATATCTTAAATATTTCGGGGTAACAAGGCGCGGGTTGAAGAGGCGGGAGTTTCGCAGCACGATAGACAGAGATGCTAGCTTGAAATTTCGGCATAACAAGGCGGGGCTTGAAATTTCGAGAGAACAAGCTTAACGTGTACCCAAAAAAACAATTCGCACCTTATCACTAGGAGAGCCATGTCCTGTTTTACTATATTACTAGAAATACATTCAAATACAACAACAAAAACTAAAAGAATCAGGACAACAAACATAACGTGTAGAGTACCAAAACAATTTGCACTTCCCTCAATAATAAAAAAACAATGTGTGTTGTCTAGCATATGGACTAATTAAATTTGAGTACATTTTCCCTGTTTGAATGGGATTGTACTCGGGTTAGTTATACAACCATCTAAATATTATCTTCACAACACATGACATGAATATAGGAGAAGTAAATTCCTATATAAATACGAACTACATGTACATACGATCTCAAATTCAAATATATGTATCCATTTTATCTTGAATTCAAATCATAGTACATGTATGCTCTAGCTAGATGTTCGGAATCTAAACCATGTATGATACTACGTACAATGTGTTTAACACGCACAACACACACACAAACACCATTTAGACTGGTAAGGTACACGTGCATTGCACGCATGAGATTTGGCAACCAAATTATGAATAAATACCACATTGTAGCATGTAAGCTTTGAGTCATATATGCATGATGTAGATGTTCATTTAATTCTTATAGTTCATTTCATTCAAAATCATCTAGTTTTTATAAGAAAGCTAATCTATTTTAAAATTCATGGAATTGTGCGTTGTAAAGCATAAAGTAAAAACAAATAATGGCAAATCATGTAGAAAAACATTTGGGCAATTTTGATATGGAAGATTCTAGAACAAAGAAGAAGTGATCTTGTTTTCAGGTTTGTGCATTATGCTTAAGTTCAACCATGGAGTCTTCTAGATTTTACATGTGGCAAAATCTGGTGGAATCTAGATGATATCCAACGGCCAGTAGTGCTCAAATTTGTCATCTCTGCACCATCGAATTGGCTTCATCCAACGACCATCTTTCAAAGTTAAAGTTATCCGCACACTATATATAAAATATAAAATATAGGGGTACAGATATAGATATGTGATGCGAAAGCCAACCATCATCTCCAGTTAGAATAGTGTGTCCATGCACGGATGCAATGTGGCCAAACGATGTCTGCCATTGGTATCTCAAATTCAAATCAGTCTGACCTTGTTCAATGTGTATACATTACAACATGCTCATTTCCAAACCACACCAGACATATCTCAGTTATATTCATGCATGCATGGGTTTCAAACATCATGATCTCTTATTCAAATATTTGAATTCAACTTTACATTGATTATGACCTCACCTTGTCTTTTACACCCACACAGCCGTCTTCTCTTTATAATTGTACTACTAATTTTCTCTCGTGCATGCATGCACACACACTACCAGTCGGCATTATCCATCGCATACATGCAATCATTTTCTTCAGGTCGGTCTCCCATGCATGCACACACACACACCTCCCCCTCTCCATCATATCGGGCATTCTTTATCTCTCACGTGCATGCGCAACGATCGATGTTCCTCTAAATGGTTTAAGTTGATGAATTTTTCCTCCTCGTAAATTATTAGCAGTGCTTGGCCCCCTAGCTCATTTATTTCTCATGACTCCGCCACTGAGCACAACAGCGCATGTTCTCGCCCCCTATCTTTAAATATCGATCTCGCACATGTGCACTCCTTCATAGTCTCCCTCCACTTGGACCCTCGCACCATCTTCTAGCCCCCCACCGGATTTTGCCACATGTACAATCTAGCAGACTCCATGGTTGAACTTAAGCATAACGCACAAACCTCAAAACACAAGTGCTTCTCCTTTGTTCTATAATTTTCTGTATCATAACGGCCCAAACTTTTTTCCTAGTTGAATTGCCATTATTTGTTTTTTACTTTATGCTTTACAACACACAATTCCATGAATCATAAAATAGATTAAGGGCTTCTGTGATTCAAAGGATTCTCAAAGGAATTTTGGAGGATTGTAATCCTTAGGAATTTTTCCTATCTTGGTTGTTTGATTCGACGGATTGTAAACCATAGGAATTTTTCCATAGGATTCATTTGCCCTATATTTCATAGGAAACATCCCATCCACTCAAACTTGTTTGAAAGAATCCTGCGTTTTTCTATGCACAATCAAACACTCGTACAATCCTATAGGATTCAATACGACATTCCACTCTAATCCCATGTTTTTCCTATTCCCGCGTTTTGGAAATCCTACGAATCAAAGAGGCCCTAGCTTTTTTATAAAAACTAATTGATTTTGAATGAGTTGAACTATAAGAATTAAACGAACGTCTACATCAGGCGTATATGACTCAAAGCTTACATGCTATAGTGTGGAATTTATTCATAATTTGGTTGCCAAATCTGATGCGTGCAATGCATGTGTACCTTACTATTACTTCGAGTATCTACAAAAGACGTAAATTAGAATTCCAATGGCACGCTACACAGTGTCTCTCTTATAGTTCATGAAGCCACATGGCGCATGTGGAGGCGTTGTCGCGACCTCCTTGTGGGATTGATCACAGTGACGTGCTGCTGGTTCCAGAAGAATGTACTTGTCCCCTCTGAGGCACACTGGCGGTACATGCACGAAGCGAAGATGTGCACGCATGCCACACATACACTCATTCCCTCGCACGCACACGCGGGTACACGGGGGGACACATTTTTGTACTAAGATCCACCCCATGTGATACTTTGACGCGTATAAAGTCCTTCACTTCATTGATGGTCAATTAATACAGCGCATGCAAATTGAGTGGACGTGAGGGAGGAAGAAAGACATTACTACTCCACTGCGTGCATGCGAGTAGTTAAATCATGGGTTGCTACTTCCATTAGTCTCCTTCGTATTTTGTGCCAATTTTTTAGCATAGTTTTAAGTAACATAATATTTATGCATGTCATAAAAAGTGGCACAAAAAAGGGGCCAATAAACCAAGACGCAGGCAACATGATCAATTTTTGCCAGGGCTACTGTTGGTGGCCTTTGTATTTAAATATGGACGGAGTGCAGTAGTACTATCTTTATCTTAGCCTCGTAGGGCTCTCCCAGTGCCTAGACTTGCCTCCCCGCCTCGCCCACCGCATCCCGCCATGGAGGATCCCACCATGGATAATCCCTTAGATCCCAGGATCCGCCGGGCTGCCCTCTCGCTGCGGACCGCAGCACTGCCGCCTTTGAGCGAAACCCACATGTGTTTTAGAGGGGATCCATTGCTCTGGAATCACAGATCGGTGGCGTCGGAGGACATGCCAGGGTTGTGTTTCAGGTGGTGGGCAGCAAGGGCAAATCAGATCAAGGAAGCGTCGCATTGATTGGAGAGAAGTTCCAAGGAGCTACGCCTGGCGCAGCATAAGGCGGAGGCGCAAGTCGATCTCAGGGGAGAGATGCTGAGGGATGTCAGCATCTGGCAGCGTCGCATTGATTTCGAGCTAGGGCTAATGGCAGAGATCATATTCACAGAGTCGACTGCAGAGGAAAGAATGTGCATGCCTGCGTAATGTCATGAGCAGCCGGTGCAGCAGTTCAAATGGGCGGTAGAAGAAGCCAAATCCCGGGACCGGTTGCGGCGGCGCCGCTGGGCATGCATCGTAGGCAAGGTGATCTGCCCTCCTTCCCCGCCAGCGATGCAGTGACCTAGTTGGTTGCTGCTGCAGTGAACTTGCAACGCCATGTTGGTTTGCAACCTTGACAATCACTCCATCTATATGTATTGTATTCCTGTGAAAATACTTGGTCGTTTGGAAAAAAGATGGTAATTAATTTATCACTAGTTTTAGAATGCTTGGTCGTGACAATATACCGAAGCCACAACCAGAAGTCTCCATCGCGTAATACTTTACGGTCGGACGCACCAATAGACGGTCGGTCGGACCCACGTCTCACCGAAGGGACACGCATCGGCTTGGTCTGACATGTATGACCAGTTACATCACTGACTTGTGCGACTGCATTTGAGCAGTGTAGTACTCCCTCTATCTCAGTTTACAAGTCTTGCACGTGTACCTAGGTCATTAATTTGACCAACTTAATAACAGGCATACATTACAAAAAATCATTACAAACTTCAAATATTCAGAGTATTTGTTGTGTTAAACAATTTAATTTATATAAGTTACATTGATACCCTAGATACACGTGCAAGCCTTGTAAACTGGAGATGGAGGGAGTACATGAAATTTATGTTCCACTAAACTCATCGAGAGCCGTTTCAGGCCTCGAAACCACAACCATCAATTAATCTTTAGCTTATTCCCATCACATTCCAAAAGTGCATAAAATGCTCCCACCTTGTTTCTTGTTTCTTAACATATCAACCAATAAGAGATGTGGGGCGTGCATGTTTTCAATGACTCAAGACTACCAAACACGACATGCAGTGGTTAGTCCATTGCATGCAATGCTATTAATTAGCAAATAAACATTAAGTTCTCTTGTTCTCCCCTCCTTCTTGGTCATGGTGCACAACCTAAGATGACTTATTCACCTAGACGGAGGGAGTAGTATAATTAAGTGCAAACCTGCTCACACTTAGTACTTGTCAAACCTGAACATGTTCCCACTATGCATGTTTTAGTACTAGTGCTAGTACTAGGTTATAAAAAGGGGAACTAGTACCTAGCATAAAATCACTCTACCTCTTCCTCCTCATAAGTCTTTCTTGTTCATCCGTCCTTGCCATGGCCGGTTGATACGTCCATTTTGCATCATGCTTTTATATCGATATTTATTGCATTATGGGTTGTTATTACACATTATGTCACAATACTTATGCCTATTCTATCTTATTTTACAAGGTTTACATAAAGAGGGAGAATGCCGGCAGCTGGGATTCTGGGCTAGAAAAGGAGCAAATATTAGAGACCTATTCTACACAGCTCCAAAAGTCCTGAAACTTCACGGAAGACGTTTTCAGAATATATAAAAAATACTGAGCACAAGAAGTTCACCAGGGGGCCACACCCTGCCCACGAGGGTGGGGGCGCGCCCCTACCTCGTGGGCCCCTTGGTGGCCCTCCGATGGCCATCTTATGCTATATGGATTCTTTTGATGAGAAAAAAAATCATAAGCCATCTCCTCGGATGAAACTCCGCCGCCACGAGGCGGAACCTTGGCGGGTCCAATCTAGGGCTCCGACAGAGCTGTTCTATCGGGGAAACTTCCCTCCGGGAGGGGGAAATCATCGCCATCGTCATCACCAACGCTCCTCTCATCGAGAGAGGGCAATCTCCATCAACATCTTCACCAGCACCATCTCCTCTCAAAACCCTGGTTCATCTCTTGTATCCAATTCTTGTCTCCAAGTCCGGGATTGGTACTAGTAGGTTGCTAGTAGTGTTAATTACTCCTTGTAGTTGATGCTAGTTGGTTTATTTGGTGGAAGATCATATGTTCAGATCCTATATGCATATTAATACCCCTCTGATTATGAACATGATTATGCTTTGTGAGTAGTTACGTTTGTTCCTGAGGACATGGGAGAAGTCTTGCTATTAGTAGTCATGTGAATTTGGTATTCGTTCGATATTTTGATGAGATGTATGTTGTCTCTCCTCTAGTGGTGTTATGTGAACGTCGACTACATAACACTTCACCATTATTTGGGCCTAGAGGAAGGCATTGGGAAGTAATAAGTAGATGATGGGTTGCTAGAGTGACAGAAGCTTAAACCCTAGTTTATGCGTTGCTTCGTAAGGGGCTGATTTGGATCCATATGTTTCATGCTATGGTTAGGTTTACCTTAATACTTTTGTTGTAGTTGCGGATGCTTGCAATAGAGGTTAATCATAAGTGGGATGCTTGTCCAAGTAAGGACAGTACCCAAGCACCGGTCCACCCACATACCAAATTATCAAAGTACCGAACGCGAATCATATGAACGTGATGAAAACTAGCTTGACGATATTCCCATGTGTCCTCGGGAGCGCTTTTCTCTATATAAGAGTTTGTCCAGGCTTGTCCTTTGCTACAAAAAGGATTGGGCCACCTTGCTGCACTTTATTTACTTTTGTTACTTGTTGCTCGTTACAAATTATCCTATCACAAAACTATCTGTTACCACTTATTTCAGTACTTGCAGAGAATACCTTGCTGGAAACCGCTTATCATTTCCTTCTGCTCCTCGTTGGGTTCGACACTCTTACTTATCGAAAGGACTACGATAGATCCCCTATACTTGTGGGTCATCAAGACTCTTTTCTGGCGCCGTTGCCGGGGAGTGAAGCGCCTTTGGTAGGTGGAATTTGGTAAGGAAAATTTATATAGTGTGCTGAAATTTACTGTCACTTGTTACTATGGAAAGTAATCCTCTGAGGGGCTTGTTCGGGGTATCTTCACCCCGACCAGTAGAGCAAAGAGTTGCTCCTCAACCTACTGAACCTACTGAAAATGAAAATGTCTGCTTTGAAATTCCTTCGGGTATGATAGAAAAACTGCTAGCTAATCCTTTTGCAGGAGATGGAACAACGCATCCTGATGAGCACCTAATATATGTGGATGAAGTTTGTGGATTATTTAAGCTTGCAGGTGTACCCGGAGATGTTATTAAGAAGAAGGTCTTCCCTTTATCTTTGAAGGAAGATGCATTGACATGGTATAGGCTATGTGATGATACGGGGTCATGGAACTACAAACGATTGAAATTGGAATTTCATCAGAAGTTTTATCCTATGCATCTTGTTCATCGTGATCGCAATTATATATATAATTTTTGGCCTCGCGAAGGAGAAAGCATCGCTCAAGCTTGGGGGAGGCTTAAATCAATGTTATATTCATGCCCCAATCATGAGCTCTCAAGAGAGATGATTATTCAAAATTTATATGCTCGGCTTTCTGATAACAATCGCACCATGCTCGATACTTCTTGTGCTGGCTCTTTTATGATGAAGACTATTGAATTCAAATGGGATTTATTGGAAAGAATTAAACGCAACTCTGAAGATTGGGACCTCGACGAAGGTAAGGAGTCAGGTATGACACCTAAGTTTGATTGTGTTAAATCTTTTATGGATACCGATGTTTTCCGTAAATTTAGCACTAAATATGGACTTGACTCTGAGATAGTAGCTTCTTTCTGTGAATCTTTTGCTACTTATGTTGATCTCCCCAAGGAGAAGTGGTTTAAATATCATCCTCCCATAGAAGTAAAAGTAGCTGCACCTATTAAAGTTGAAGAAAAGACTATCACTTATAATGATCCTATTGTTCCTACTTCTTATGTTGAGAAACCACCTTTCCCTGTTAGGATAAAGGATCATGCTAAAGCTTCAACTGTGGTTCGTAAAAGCAATATTAAAACTTATACACCTCCTGAGCAAGTTAAAGTTGAACCTAATATTGCTATTGTTAAAGATCTCTTGGCTGATAATATTGATGGGCATGTTATTTATTTCTGTGATGAAACTGCTAGAATTGCTAAACCTTGTGCTAAAGATAAACCTAGACCTGTGGTAGGCATGCCTGTTATTTCTGTTAAAATAGGAGATCATTGTTATCATGGCTTATGTGATATGGGTGCCAGTGCTAGTGCAATACCTATTGACCTATATAGAGAAATTATGCATGATATTGCACCTGTTGAGTTAGAAGATATTGATGTCACAATTAAACTTGCCAATAGAGATACTATTTCACCAATGGGAATTGTTAGAGATGTTGAAGTCTTGTGTGGGAAAACTAAATATCCTGCTGATTTTCTTGTTCTTGGTTCCCCACAAGATAGCTTTTGTCCCATTATATTTGGTAGACCCTTCTTAAACACTGTTAATGCTAAGATAGATTGCAAAAAGGATGTTGTTACTATCGGTTTAGATGATATGTCTCATGAATTTAATTTCTCTAAATTTAGTAGACAACACCGTGAAGAAGAATTACCTAGTAAGGATGAAATTATTGGTCTTGCTTCTATTGCCGTACCTCCTAGTGATCCTTTAGAACAATATTTGCTAGACCATGAAAATGATATGTTTATGAATGAAAGAAGGGAAATAGATGAAGTATTCTTTAAACAGGAACCTATTCTGAAACACAATTTGCCTGTTGAAATCCTAGGGGATCCTCCTCCACCCAAGGGTGATCCCGTGTTTGAGCTTAAACCGTTGCCTGATACTCTTAAATATGCTTATCTTGATGAGAAAAAGATATATCCTGTTATTATTAGTGCTAACCTTTCAGAGCATGAGGAAGAGAGATTATTGAAAACTCTGAAGAAGCACCGTGCTGCTATTGGGTATACTCTTGATGATCTTAAGGGCATTAGTCCCACTCTATGTCAACATAAAATAAATTTGGAAGAAGATGCTAAACCAGTTCGTGATCATCAACGACGGCTGAATCCTAAAATGAAAGAAGTGGTAAGAAAGGAAATACTAAAGCTCCTTGAGGCAGGTATAATCTATCCCGTTGCTGATAGTCAGTGGGTAAGTCCTGTCCATTGTGTCCCTAAGAAGGGAGGTATTACTGTCGTTCCTAATGATAAAGATGAATTGATTCCTCAAAGAATTATTACAGGTTATAGGATGGTAATTGATTTCCGCAAATTAAATAAGGCCACTAAAAAGGATCATTACCCCTTACCTTTTATCGATCAAATGCTAGAAAGATTATCCAAACATACACATTTTTGCTTTCTAGATGGTTATTCTGGTTTCTCTCAAATACCTGTGTCAGCCAAGGATCAATCAAAGACTACTTTTACTTGCCCTTTTGGTACTTTTGCTTATAGACGTATGCCTTTTGGTTTATGTAATGCACCTGCTACCTTTCAAAGATGCATGATGGCTATATTCTCTGACTTTTGTGAAAAGATTTGTGAGGTTTTCATGGACGATTTCTCCGTCTATGGATCTTCTTTTGATGATTGCTTGAGCAACCTTGATCGAGTTTTGCAGAGATGTGAAGAAACTAATCTTGTCTTGAATTGGGAAAAGTGCCACTTTATGGTTAATGAAGGTATTGTCTTGGGGCATAAAGTTTCTGAAAGAGGTATTGAAGTTGATAAAGCCAAGGTTGATGCTATTGAAAAGATGCCATGCCCCAAGGACATCAAAGGTATAAGAAGTTTCCTTGGTCACGCCGGATTTTATAGGAGGTTCATTAAGGACTTCTCAAAAATTTCTCGGCCTCTGACTAATTTATTACAAAAAGATATACCATTTGTCTTTGATGATGATTGTGTAGAAGCATTTGAAATACTTAAGAAAGCATTGATCTCTGCACCTATTGTTCAGCCACCTGATTGGAATTTACCCTTTGAAATTATGTGTGATGCTAGTGATTATGCTGTAGGTGCTGTTCTAGGGCAAAGAGTTGATAAGAAATTAAACGTTATTCAATATGCTAGTAAAACCCTAGACAATGCTCAAAGAAATTATGCTACTACTGAAAAAGAATTCTTAGCAGTTGTATTTGCTTGTGATAAGTTCAGACCTTATATTGTTGATTCTAAAGTAACTATTCACACTGATCATGCTGCTATTAAATATCTTATGGAAAAGAAAGATGCTAAACCTAGACTTATTAGATGGGTTCTCTTGCTACAAGAATTTGACTTACATATTGTTGATAGAAAGGGAGCTGAGAACCCCGTTGCAGACAACTTGTCTAGGTTAGAAAATGTGCTTGATGACCCACTACCTATTGATGATAGCTTTCCTGATGAGCAATTAAATGTCATAAATGCTTCTCATACTGCTCCATGGTATGCTGATTATGCTAATTACATTGTTGCCAAATTCATACCACCTAGTTTCACATACCAGCAAAAGAAAAAGTTCTTCTATGATTTGAGGCATTACTTTTGGGATGACCCACATCTTTATAAAGAAGGAGTAGATGGTGTTATTAGACGTTGTGTACCTGAGCATGAACATGAACAGATCCCACGCAAGTGTCACTCTGAAGCTTATGGAGGACACCATGCTGGAGATAGAACTGCACATAAGGTATTGCAATCTGGTTTTTATTGGCCTACTCTCTTCAAGGATGCCCGTAAGTTTGTCTTATCTTGTGATGAATGTCAAAGAATTGGTAATATTAGTAGACGTCAAGAAATGCCTATGAACTATTCACTCGTTATTGAACCATTTGATGTTTGGGGCTTTGACTATATGGGACCTTTTCCTGCCTCTAATGGTTTTACACATATTTTAGTTGCTGTTCATTACGTTACTAAGTGGGTAGAAGCTATTCCAACTAGTAGTGCTGATCTAACACTTCTATTAAAATGCTTAAATAAGTTATTTTTCCAAGATTTGGAGTCCCTAGATATTTAATGACTGATGGTGGTTCACATTTTATTCATGGTGCTTTCCGTAAAATGCTTGCTAAGTATGATGTTAATCATAGAATTGCATCCCCTTATCACCCTCAGTCTAGTGGTCAAGTAGAATTGAGTAATAGAGAGCTCAAATTAATTTTGCAAAAGACTGTCAATAGGTCTAGAAAGAATTGGTCCAAGAAACTTGATGATGCATTATGGGCCTATAGAACTGCATATAAAAATCCTATGGGTATGTCTCCGTATAAAATGGTTTATGGAAAAGCATGTCACTTACCTCTCGAACTAGAACACAAGGCATATTGGGCTATTAAAGAGCTCAATTATGATTTTAAACTTGCCGGTGAGAAGAGGTTATTTGATATTAGCTCACTCGATGAATGGAGAACCCAAGCCTACGAAAATGCCAAGTTGTTTAAAGAAAAAGTTAAAAGATGGCATGATAAAAGGATACAAAAGCGTGAGTTTAATGTAGGTGATTATGTATTGCTATACAACTCTCGTTTAAGATTTTTTGCAGGAAAACTTCTCTCTAAATGGGAAGGTCCTTACGTTATCGAGGAGGTCTATCGTTCCGGTGCCATAAAAATCAACAACTTCGAAGGCACAAATCCGAAGGTGGTGAACGGTCAAAGAATCAAACATTATATCTCAGGTAATCCCATAAATGTTGAAACCAATGTTATTGAAACCGTAACCCCGGAGGAATACATAAGGGACACTTTCCGGAATGTTTCAGACTCTGAAAAGGAATAGGTATGTGGTACGGTAAGTAAACCGACTCCAAAACAGTTTTTAAGGCAATATTTCTCCATTTTGGAATATTTAGAAAAATAGAAAAATAAGAAGCAGTCTGAGAAGGACACGAGGCCTCCACGAGGGTGGAGGGCATGCCCTACCCTACTGGGCGCGCCCCCTACCTCCTGGGCACCTCGTGCGCTCTCCGGACTTTGTTTTCTTGCACAATACGTATTTTGGTCGGTAAAAATTCATTATATAATCTCCCGGGGGTTTTGACTCCCGTATCACGCAATTATCCTCTGTTTGTGTTTCGAGCTATTGCTGCTGCAGATTAGAGCAAGATGTCTTCGCAAGAGTCAGTCGGAGAGAGCCGGGTGTCTCATCTGGCACCGAGATCAATGACAAACAACAATGTTGACCTCTTTGGGCCAGCAACAGAGGAAGAGATGGAGGCTGATTTGAAGAGGATAGATGCCATGGAAGAGGATCAAGAAGTCACTTCCCGCTTCCGAGATGGATTGACAATGAGAGAACTGTAGAGCTCGGCTATTCCAAACTCGGTTATCCCTTCCAATGTTAGATTTCTTTCTTATGAGAATATGAAAAGAGTGTCACTGGTTCTCCCGCAGCTATGCAGCACCCTTGGGTGCAGGGAGCTTTGGCTGTTACAGGAAAACTCCGAAAGGAAATAATGGACCTCAAGCAGCAAGTCAATAAGCTCGAGGAGGAGAATCGTATCCTGAGGGGCATCATCGCCAAGAATATCACATCACCATCCCCGAAAAGAGAGACATAATCAAATGGCTATGGGTACTCCCCTTGGCAACTGCCAAGCTTGGGGGAGTGCCCCGGTATCGTATCACCATCACTTTTATCTTTACCGTTTTTCTTAGTTCGATCCTTTTGGTAATATCTTGATCTAGTAGAATAAAGTTTATGGCATGATCTAGTTTTGAGTTTTGCTTTATGATCCCTCTATGTAATCGAGTCCGTGAGCTATATATAATAAAGATTAGTGTTGAGTCAAGGGCTTGATTATTTTGCCATGATCCTAAGTGAATAAAAGAAAAGAGAAATAAATAAAAAGGAAACAAAGAGATCATATGGATCTTATGGAGAGTAATGAGCTCACATAGAAAAAGTATGATGAATAAAAGTTGTTGAGAGTTGACAAACATAGTTTTGGTCATCGTTGCAATTAATAGGAAGTAATAAAGAAAGAGAGGTCTTCACATATAAATATACTATCTTGGACATCTTTTATGATTGTGAGCACTCATTAAAATATGACATGCTAAAGAGTTGACGTTGGACAAGGAAGACAACGTAATGGGTTATGTTTTCTTACATCTGAGATAAATTATATTGTCATGGATCATCCAACATGGTTGAGCTTGCCTTTCCCCCTCATGCTAGCCAAATTCATCGCACCAAGTAGAGATACTACTTGTGCTTCCAAATACCCTTAAACCAGTTTTGCCATGAGAGTCCACCATACCTACCTATGGATTGAGTAAGATCCTCCAAGTAAGTTGTCATCGGTGCAAGCAATAAAAATTGCTCTCTAAATATGTATGACTTATTAGTGTGGGAGAAAATAAGCTTTATACGATCGTGTGATATGGAAGAAATAAAAGCGACAGACTGCATAATAAAGGTCCATATCACAAGTGGCAATATAAAGTGACGTTCTTTCGCATTAAGATTTTGTGCATCCAACCATAAAAGCGCATGACAACCTCTGCTTCCCTCTGCGAAGGGCCTATCTTTTACTTTTATCTCCTACCTTGCATAAGAGTCATGGTGATCTTCACCCTTCCTTTTTACATTTTATCCTTTGGCAAGCACAGTATGTTGGAAAGATCCTGGTATATATGGCTAATTGGATGTGAGTTTTCATGAACTATTATTGTTGACATTACCCTTGAGGTAAAACGTTGGGAGGCAAAACTATAAGCCCCTATCTTTCTCTGTGTCCGATTAAAACTCCATACCCATAAGTATTGCGTGAGTGTCAGCAATTGTGAAAGACTATATGATAGTTGAGTATGTGGACTTGCTGAAAAGCTCTTATATATTGACTCTTTCCTATGTTATGATAAATTGCAATTGCTCCAATGACTGAGATTATAGTTTGTTAGTTTTCAATGAAGTTTACGATTCATACTTGAAATTGTGATTGAATTATTACTCTAGCATAAGAAATCATATGACAAGAATTATATAAGTTGTTGTTCTAAGAATGATCATGATGCCCTCATGTCCGTATTTTACTTTTATCGACACCTCTATCTCTAAACATGTGGACATATTTTTCGATTTCGGCTTTCGCTTGAGGACAAGCGAGGTCTAAGCTTGGGGGAGTTGATACGTCCATTTTGCATCATGCTTTTATATCGATATTTATTGCATTATGGGCTGTTATTACACATTATGTCACAATACTTATGCCTATTCTCTCTTATTTTACAAGGTTTACATAAAGAGGGAGAATGCCGGCAGCTGGGATTCTGGGCTGGAAAAGGAGCAAATATTAGAGACCTATTCTGCACAGCTCCAAAAGTCCTGAAACTTCACGGAAGACGTTTTCAGAATATATAAAAAATACTGAGCGCAAGAAGTTCACCAGGGGGGCCACACCCTGCCCACGAGGGTGGGGGCGCGCCCTACCCCCTGGCGCGCCCCCTACCTCGTGGGCCCCCTGGTGGCCCTCCGATGGCCATCTTCTGCTATATGGAGTCTTTCGATGAGAAAAAAATCATAAGCCATCTCCTCGGACGAAACTCCGCCGCCACGAGGCGGAACCTTGGCGGATCCAATCTAGGGCTCCGGCAGAGCTGTTCTGCCGGGGAAACTTCCCTCCGGGAGGAGGGAAATCATCGCCATTGTCATCACCAACGCTCCTCTCATCGGGAGAGGGCAATCTCCATCAACATCTTCACCAGCACCATCTCCTCTCAAAACCCTAGTTCATCTCTTGTATCCAATTCTTGTCTCCAAGTCCGGGATTGGTACTAGTAGGTTGCTAGTAGTGTTAATTACTCCTTGTAGTTGATGCTAGTTGGTTTATTTGGTGGAATATCATATGTTCAGATCCTATATGCATATTAATACCCCTCTGATTATGAACATGATTATGCTTTGTGAGTAGTTACATTTGTTCCTGAGGACATGGGAGAAGTCTTGCTATTAGTTGTCATGTGAATTTGGTATTCGTTCGATATTTTGATGAGATGTATGTTGTCTCTCTTCTAGTGGTGTTATGTGAACGCCGACTACATAACACTTCACCATTATTTGGGCCTAGAGGAAGGCATTGGGAATTAATAAGTAGATGATGGGTTGCTAGAGTGACAGAAGCTTAAACCCTAGTTGATGTGTTGCTTCGTAAGGGGCTGATTTGGATCCATATGTTTCATGCTATGGTTAGGTTTACCTTAATACTTTTGTTGTAGTTGCGGATGCTTGCAATACAGGTTAATCATAAGTACTATCACAAAACTATCTGTTACCACTTATTTCAGTACTTGCAGAGAATACCTTGCTGGAAACCGCTTATCATTTCCTTCCGCTCCTCGTTGGGTTCGACACTCTTACTTATCGAAAGGACTACGATAGATCCCCTATACTTGTGGGTCATCACCGGTGTGCATAGCTCTAGGTTGAGAACTATCCGAACTACTCGTAACAAGGGAGCGGCCACCAAGGCTGCGGGAAAAAAGAGGGCGCGCCGCCTCGCAGAGACCTCGAAAGATCTCTCACGGGCAGGCGATGGCTCCCAAGAGCGCCCTAGCCGCGGAGGCGAACATGCCGGCATGCCCAATCAGCTCAATAAGCAGAAGGAGTTCATCCATGGCTTGGTGGATCTGCTGAAGGAGAGCCTCGATGACGTGCCCGCTGAGCTTAATGAGCAGGGGGAGTTGACCGCCGGCTTGGTGATGCTGCCGAAGAAGAGCATTGCCTCGGAGAAGAAGGCGCCCGACGAAATCTTGCAACTTCAGGAGGACAAGGCGAAGCTCTGCCACGAGCTCGACCTGCTGAAGGAGGAGAACGCCGGTTGGAAGAAGCTAGATGAGAATAGTAGTTCCTCAATAAAGATGTTGCGGGCCCTCGTCATGGAACAGAAGGAGGAGTTGGCGAAGCTCCGCATCGAGCACCCGGCTGCTGTCAAGGTACGTAATGCGGCCGTGGAACAGATGATGAAGGCTCGCGTCGAGAAATCCCGCGTCATGGACGGAATGAAGAAGATGGCAGAGGAGACGCGCAAGGAGATGGAGGTCGTGGAGGCGATGAAGAATCAGTTATGACTCCGCGGCCAGCAACCCTTCATGTAGTAGAGAGCAGCGCCCCAGACTTGTGTGTGCGTCTTCCTTCTTTTTGGGGGGTGATAATCTTCCTTCTTCTTTTGCCCTTGTGTTTCTTCTTTTGCTTCGGGTGTTCCGCCGCATGTGTCATGTTCTCTGTGAGGCATGAATAGAACAATGCTAACAATAAGATGACTAGCAAATTAGATCATTTTTATTGCCATATGGCATTGGGCTGCCGTGTTTCGTGCTCCTTCGTCGTACTACTCCAGTGGAAAACTTGAGTATACCGCACGGTTCTTTGCTCCTCCTCAGGTCGTCGGCACATTTATACGAGCAGTCAAATCACAAGGCCCCGCCTTCCAGCAGTAATGAGCCGTCAAATCACAAAGGCCCTCGCCTCTCTTGAAACCTACCAAGCTAGACTGCCCCCGCCTTCTAGCCTTTTAAAAATGTATACTTTCATACAGTAGTAGTATCGATGGATTGCGCCATGGAGCAAAACTAACAAGATGGAATTAAAGAAAAAAGGTGATACATAGAGAGCGCTCGTCGCCAAATTATGCATATAGTACTATTAAAAAAGCTAGTACATGCTTAAATGGGGTGCTAAATTATATTAAAGAAATTAGCATACCTATTTAATTCTTGGGTTCTTGTTATTTATGCCACTAGTTGTGTATCACTACCTAGTTTTGCCATTAGAAATTACAACTACTCAAAAATGTCATCGATCGGTGAGATGCCTGCTCAAAAATGCAATTATATATCTCAAAAATGGCATCGTTAAGTTAGATGTTTACTCAAAAATGCCATTAGAAATTGTGATTTTCACGTAAAACCCGTTGACCATGTTACATGACAAAAATAAGCCGATTCTCACAATGATAAGTGTGGCCCCACTTGTCAGGAGTAACCAAGCGAACAATTTTATAGGAAAATAAGAACTTGTTGGGATCAAGTAGGCCCCACACTTTATTTTACTGTAGTGAGATAAAGGGAGAGCTGCCATGTTGGTCCATCGGTATTTATGTCATTATAACATGGCAAAAGAGATTTGAGTCACAATAATGGTGTCCGGCACAACACACCCCTCAAATAAAACTAAGCACCCTGAAATTCTTTGACAAAACTAAGCACCCTGAAATTCTTTGACAACTAAACTGCTGGCTATATGATGTTGGCCATATATATTGTACGTATATAATGTGAAGAAACGAGTGGTAGTCGTAGTACGATACCAACTAAAAGATGAACTGTAAGAAATACTAGTATGTACGTACTGAAGAGTTAAAGTAATGAGAAGAAACATAATATAGTTCTGCTGGGGGCTCAGCACAACACACCCCTCAAATAAAACTAGGCACACCAGAAATTAAACTAAGCAACTAATCCGGTAGACACTGCATTAGAACCACCATGAGCAACGACACTGCCACCTTACTCGGAGTCCTCATCCACGTCCTCGACTTCGTCCTTGTCCCTCTTCCTCTTGGCCGATACTTCTTTGCTTGAACCGCACACTTGGCTCTTGCTCTTCATCCAACCCTTGTAGATATTGAAACAAAGGTAGCCAAACGTTGCAGCATAGTGGATGTGGTCTATATCTAGTACATTCCACTGCCATGCACGATGAAACGTGTGCGGAGGTTTCTTCAGTTTACCGTACGAAGGATGAACCATGGCTCCTGCCAGGGTCAGCATTGAAGGATGATCACGGAAAGGCACCAACCCTTCCTTCTGGAGGTCGAAGGGGTTGCCTACAATGAGGCCTATCTGTCCTAGGATTTCCTTGTCATTCCTAAAGTCTACAGTAATGAATTTGACTTGGTCGCCCTTGAGGAACTTCTTAAATTCCTCTCAATGTCGGCATGGCATATGTGGTAGACCAAGCATAAGTCATGCACGCAAACCTGGATCACGGCGGGCTTCTTCTTCTCTGCCTCCTTTAGATTCTTCTCGCTTCCCAGGACTGTGGTGTACTCAACATCTAGCCCAACGACCCACTCATCATTTGAGTTTTCGAACGTGCGTTTGAAGCGAGCAAGGCATTCTTTCACCGTTGCAGAAGAACGGGTGTAGATGACGTCGAACTCATCGCCGGTGATGGTTCTAACCTTGTACTCACCGCCAATCATGGAGATTTGGGACGTCATGTATTTGGGAGGAGGGTTAGGATTAGTGGAACTGCTGTAATGTAAAAGGACGGGACGACTAGGAGCAGTTTATCGATTGTAAAAATGCCAAGTGGGGGCGCGTGAACGGCAGGGTAGTGGCTTGCCTGGTGGATAAATGGATTCATGCACAGTACTATGGGGGCCCAATTAGATGTCATGTCTACTCGACGCCCAATTAAAGGGCTTTCGATGTCATGTCAAGCGTCGGGAAAATTATAGGTGATACGAAGCTCCCGAGAGCCCTTGGATCTGAGATCGAATGATTGCATGGCGTGATTCTAGACCTATGGGTGAATATCCTATCCTGGAGGGTTATTCTACAAATTTTCAGCAACTTAGCATGCGACTGTTCGATCTCAGATCCAAGGGCTGCCAGCAGCCCGTATCATGGTCGCGCCTAGCACGACCGTCGCCTCGCTCGCGCGGTCGCGCCCTTGGAGAACATGGTGTATTAGGCTACCTGATGTTGGCATATCATACATAGTCATCAATTAGTCACTCATACAACAAGGTTAGCTATAAGGTTGGCTATAAGAGTATTTTTTTACTTCTCTCTATCTCTTTCTTAATAGTATTTATTGCATTTGCCAAGGAGTGACCTCTTCCAATGAAATGGTAGTCTCAAGTCATTAAAAGCATGCACACCCCACATCTCTTATTGGTTGATATGTCAACAAACAAGAAACGATGTATGCATCGCGCCTAAGTGTTTTGGGATTATTTGGTTTTCGTAAAATGACTTGCACACCTAGACAGAGGGAGTAATTAACTTGCCACATCAGACTTTATGCCTATGTGGCAGGCTTAGCACCTATACGAGCAAGTACAATAGTGGGCTATAAGCCCACTTACATGGCATTTTTGGATATGTGGAGGAAAGAGGCAAGGAAAAAATGGAGGAGTGGGCTCTCATGCAAGAGCCAGCCTCTACATGGTGGAGCATTGGGAGAGGCACCTGTATACCATGAAGGTGGTCAGGAATCGGGAGACTCATGCCAGTCATAGCGCCGCAGTTAAAATGATAAAATGGCAAGTCAAATCACAGAGCCCCACCTGTCCAGCAGTAACTCGCTGTCAAATCACACAGCCCTACGTTTGCAGCAGCCTAGTCCCTCATCTTCTCGCGTCTTTGTCGAACCGACTAGGCAGAACTGCCCCGCCCTCGACTTTTAAATAGTACAGTATACTAATTTTGTATCCATGGATTGCGCCATGGAGCAAAGCCTCAAGAAAACGGCGGTACCCATGTACGGAGTATACAGCACGCCCATCACGTTCGCGTCCACCCCAGACGGTCGGTTGGTCTGGCATGCCGCTCTCCAAATGGAATGCGCGTCGGCCATAGGCACACTCCCCGGGCCCGCAAGTCGGTTGAGTTAATAGAAGAGAGAGACGAGCGATAGTACTAGAGAAGTGTTGTACAGACGTTGGTGCCTGGACGATCCCTGCATGACACGGAAGATCAGTTCATCCATGCATGTGACTAGACTCCAGCAGACACGCCTGGATTGGCTATCGTCTACATATCGTGCAGGCTGTGTTGTACAGGGTTGTAGTTCCGATGAGAAATCTAAAAAAGGTTTCTTGTCATCTCGCAATATTAGGTGTCATGTGCTTCAGATCACTGAGAGGGCTAAACAGCGACAACTGAGTTCCTCCAAGGCGCTGGTCATTGGGGACACATGCACGAAGTCTACTCGGCTGCCATCTAGGTCAAGCCGGCTATGTTAATTAGGACATCTATCAATGGACCCCTTTTCTACGAGTTTATCTTTAATTTGAGCTTTGATCCTCGTCTAGTTTGTCCGTCGGGATTCATGTTGTCTCCTTTGGGCAGTGAGGTTATGGTTTCTTGTCATGTGGCATTTTTTCGTGTTATATGTTATAATCCGGTCCTTCAGATCAAAATGACGACAACTGTGCCTCCGGGGCACATGCATGAAGACTTCTCGACAGTCATTGACGAGATCAAGCTAGCTCCGGTAAACAAAAGAAAACTAGTACTCCACTATATATGTAGGAGCCTCCGCGCTTGCTTGCTAGTGTTGCTCTCTTCACACTGTCTCGTCCTCTCCAAATCTAAACACGACAGCGGTGGGCACTCTCTCTCTCTCTCTCTCTCTCTCTCTCTCTGCTCACCGCTGGTCACAGATCCAGCCGGATCCTCTCCGTCGGGGAAGGTGAGAAGGTGCAATGTTCACGCGGTCGTCCTCGACGACGGCCCTTACCCACTATCGGCGCGTCCCGATCAGCGTGCCTTGCCATTCTCTCCCAAGCACCGCTGGCTAGGGAGGGCCTCCGACCCCTTCTTCCTCACTGTCGTAGTGTGGGCAGATTCGGCCTCCCGCCGCCCACCTAGCGACATCCCGGCGACCCTCAGGTATAACTTCCTTTGAAATCGGCCTTGCTCTACTTCCCAAGCTCCTGACGTCACTGCATTTGTATCTTTTACTATTTCCCAGGCCCCCTCGTAGATAGGATCGATCGGCTATTCGAAAGCCACCTAACTTTTGACTATTAAGAGGGAAAAGTAGTTCATGCACTCGAATCTAGTGCTACTTGGTTCAAACAAGGAAGAAAGGGGTGGGGTGGGGGAAGATCTGTTACCTGAATCTAGGACTTGGTCGAAAGAGGAAATAATGGGGGTGAAAAGTAGCAGAGACTGGTTATCCAACCGGTCTCTTGGTCTAATAGGGAAATAAAGGGAAACGCAGTACAAACTCAATATAAACCCGATCTATTGGTTGAAAAATGAAAGGAAGTGGGGACTGGGGGACAAGTCAATAGAGTGTGTCCAGCACTAGATTTGCTAGCCTCACACGGTATAAGGTGGCTATACCGAACAAAAATGGGACCAAACCAGATATCTTGTTCTGATGTTTGTTGCCCCGACCCACTCTTATGTAATGCCACTGGTAAAATGTAGCAGTCCCACTATTAAAAGTAAGGACACGTTAAAACAATGTTGTTTTCAATGTAATGCCTCCAGTAATATGAATCAATGGCACTTTTTCATGTCCTGCTAAATTTCCCATTAAGATAAGTTGCTTCCTTTCGTTAGAAATGCAACTGTCCTGGTCCACTTACTCTCCCGTGCCCAAATACCGACTCTGTAGCAGTTGTTAATGTAATGTTGCTGGTAAAATGAAGCAATGGCACCATTAAAGTAATGTCGTATTTAATGATTGTCATAGTTAATCCTAATGCCCACACTAATATCTAGCAATGCTGCTGCTTTAGAAATTGCTACTGTCCTTGTAGGATTGCCATTCAGATAAGGAACATGCTTCTTTTTATTTGATGTATGTTTCATCACTTGTTTGTCACCCTCCTTTCCACCTTTTTTGTGCAAACAAAGACATACATTTTACGCTTGATCTTAATTGAACTGCATAAATCTCTCCCTAATAATAAAGCACAGATTAAATCTTCGGGTTCACCGTCGCGGCGCTTTTGTAAAAGAATCCCTGTAGTTTTTGACAGTTCAACCCGCAGTCCTCATGTTAGTAACCCAAACCGTTGCGTGTGAGATATAAAAGAAAAAAAACAAGCAACCACTCCATCTGCCTCCCCGACACCTCCAACGCGTCGCCGCCTCCTGCAACGCCCCACCCTGCCTCACCACGCGCCGCTGGCCGCCGCCGCCCACCCCGCTGGCGCGCCTACCCCTACCCCGAGTGCCCCCACACCCGCAGCCTTCCACTGCCGGCGACCCGTGGCCTGCCACCGCCGACGACGAGGAACTGCCGGATCTCGACGAATCAGGTGGGGAATGGCGCGTAGGCAGCGAATCTGGAAGGAAGGCGGCCGGGGCTTGGAGCATGACGGCTGCCGGTGCGCCATAGCATTGGGGGGAGGGGGTGTCCCATGCTCCGTCCGTTTGTGTCCGCGCGAGGAGCTCACCCCCAAATAACTCCTCGGGCGTCCTGCGGGCCCAGGCTGGAGGCGGCAGGCCCCAGCGCGGGGAGCCCGCCGCGAGGGCAGACAAGAAGGTGTCGATTCGGATCTCCGGGTCCGACGACGCGCCTGGCGCCGGCGGGGGACGCGGGAGGGCAGCAGCTCATGGGTGAGGAGGCCCCCGCGACGCGGGGGGGGGGCCTCGAGGCCGGCACGGGCGGCGGGAGGGGGGACTCGACGTACCAGGGCTATGACGTGCAGTGTCTGGTGAGGTGGGTGGACCACGTGCTGCCCTTCTCCCTGCTCCTCCTCGACGTCTTCATCCTCCAGCACCTGCAAGGTACGCGAATCCGCGTGCAGCACCTATCTCTTTCTTCTCTATGAAGCGTGAGGTTTCCCTCATCAGGCTATACGCCTGAATTTGTGGCGCGAGTTTGGTTCGATCCAAATACTGTAGAGAGTTGCTTGTCAGAAGATGATGGCGAGTTCCTCATTCCAATTGAGTTTATATTGTGTAGGTTTCTTCGTAATGATTTGGATTACCGCAGTCATGTTCAAGTCAAATGATATCTTGTGCAAGCAGACCGCTCTCAAGGTTTGTGCTTCTTAACTAGTGTGTCAACATGCTTGTTCTGCTTCAAGAGGTTAATTTGTTAATTGTTCTGGCAAGCAGACTTCTCTCAAGGGCTTGCGCTTCTTATCTTGTGTATCAACATTATTGTCATTGTTCTAGCAGGCTACAAGGTTGGGGGAGCGACCCTGCCGTTGTCATGATGACTGCTCCTTCTGGCCGGATCGAGGCACGAAGACCTGTGGGATCCCCTCCTTCGGCAGGACCTCCTCATCTGGTGAGATTCCCTCCCCATGCCTGATGCCTCAAACCGTTCAGCAAGCACTAGCAAGAAATTCTGTTTACTGAGTAATTAAAGTATTGAATGCAAGATTGCACTCTTGCATGGACAGAGAGTGGAGCGCCAGCTTCAGTTTCTCATCTGATCCCACTTCTGGACTCCATGAATGAAGTAAGATAGCAATCCATTGGTCAATTACATTGCCTCTTTTGTTTTTGCTTTGTTTGTCCTGTTTAATCCCGTGCATTAAATATAATGGTTTTTTAGTGGGCATCAGACTTGGTTCAGATGGCTTTTGTTGTGAAAGAAAAGTTGGTTTTTTAAAGACTGTACTCTGAATCTTGCATCTCATACTTGACTTTTTTCATAATTTATTTAGTCCTGATGAGTGTCCAACGGTATGGGAAATTAAGGATTTGCATGAGACTGACGATTGTGATTTTGGCCCTGTCCTGAATAATTTTGGGAGCAACTGGGTGATGATTACAAGCCAGTTAACTGAATGAGTCCTTCAGCCGCTGGCTAGCTAGCTATTCTTATCTTACCATTATATGTCTTCCTCAGTATTGTTTTGTGAATTATTTCTTTTTTTGAACTATGCAGGAGGACTGCATGTGATGAGTTAAGAAGATCTGCGACCATTTTAGCTCCAGCAGTTAGTACACAACCAATCAACAGTGCATTTTCACGACCCAGGCTTCTGAATTCTGACTGACAGGCTCGCAGGCACAGCCACATATAATCTCACGCATTCAAAATGCTAGCTACATGAAATACGCCCAGATTTACGAGTAGAAATCCAAGGTAACACTTATCGCTTAAAAGTATTTACTTCATTTTTTATCTTCATGTAAAAAGAGAATGCAAGCTGAAATATAAAGTCTGCAGATTCCTCCTCTATGTTCAATTTTCCTAATAGGAAGAACCATACCAACAACCCTTGAACTAGATTGGTCGAAGCAGCATACATACATATTCATGTTTTACATTTTAAATTTGAAGACCAAGGCAACTCCCGTCGATTTAATTGGAGGTGAATGTCTGTTTTTTGTTTGTATTTAATCTTAGAAAACAAAATCTCATCAAGTGAAAATCCACAGGCATTGCAGTCCAATTGTTCTAAGGATTGGAACCAAAAATCCACAGGCATTGCAGTCCAATTGTTCTAAGGATTGGAACCAGACGTGTGACTCAATACTGCTTGGAACATGTGAGCAAAGTTTACGTACATGCACCTTCTTGGATGATACAACTTATCTATGTTTGTATCTCCTCGTCATTAAAACTTTGCAAACTTTATGAGTAAAAAGTAAGAAGTAATGTTCTTTGTCGGTGTCAAAACCGGCGGATCTGGGGTAGGGGGTCCTGAACTGTGCGTCTAGGCGGATGGTAACAGGAGGCAGGGGACACAATGTTTTACCCAGGTTCGGGCCCTTTTGATGGAGGTAAAACCCTACGTTCTGCTTGATTAATATTGATGATATGGGTAGTACAAGAGTAGATATACCGTGAGATCAGAGAGGCTAAACCCTAGAAGCTAGCCTATGGTATGATTGTATGTTCGCCCTATGGACTAAAACCCTCCGGTTTATATAGACACCGGAGAGGGCTAGGGTTACACAGAGTTGGTTACAATGGTAGGAGATCTATATATCTGTATCACCAAGTTTGCCTTCCACGCCAAGGAAAGTCCCTTCCGGATACGGAATGAAGTCTTCAATCTTGTATCTTCATAGTCCAGGAGTCCGGCCGAAGGTATAGTCCGGCTATCCGGACACCCCCTAATCCAAGACTCCCTCAGCAGCCCCTGAACCAGGTTTTAATGACGACGAGTCTGGCGCGCAGATTGTCTTCGGCATTGCAAGGCGGGTTCCTCCTTCAAGTACTTCATAGAAGATTTTGAACACAAAGGTAGTGTCCGGCTCTGCAAAATAAGTTTCCACATATTGCCATAGAGAGAATAATATTTACACAAATCTAATCTGCTGACGTATTCCGTAGCGTGATATCACACCACGGCCAAGTCTTTATTCGAATCGTTTTACTGTTCCACCTCAGCGCGTTTAGCGAGGTGGTTTCCTTGTCACGTCTTGTCAAAGCAGAGATCGTGTCCCCTTATTTCGGAATTCTCATCAATACGGGCGTGGGTAACCCAACCGCGCCATTGATTACGGCGCTTGGGAGATAAGCGAGTTTTACCAGGCTGGTGGGGACGCATAGTCGCGTCTGCCCATATAAGGGGATAAGGATCCACCTTTTCATCCACGCCTTCTTCCTCCTTTGCCTATCCATTTTCGCGCACTCGAGCTCTAGCGCCCAAGTCCGCACACCCCATCTCAACCTTCTCTAGCCATGTCCGGAGCGGGAGGCAAGTGAATGGTCTCCTCCGTCACGGAGGGACACATCAAAAAACCGAGAAAGGCCGGATACTTGTCTAATGACATTGCGCACCGGCTTCCCAAAGAGGGACAGCTCATCCCCACCCCTAGGCCCCATGAGAGGGTGGTGTTCCTCCCCCATTTCCTCCGCGGACTGGGCTTCCCTCTCCACCCATTTGTCCGGGGGCTCATGTTCTACTATGATCTGGATTTCCACGATCTGGCCCCGAACTTTGTCCTCAACATCTCGGCGTTTATCGTCGTGTGCGAGGCTTTCTTCTGCATCCGCCCCCATTTTGGCCTATGGCTCAAGACTTTCAATGTCAAGCCGAAGGTGGTGCGCGGCACCCAGGCGGAGTGCGGAGGCGCCATGATGGGCAATATGCCCAATGTCCTATGGCTCGAGGGCTCCTTCATGGAGTCCCTAAAGGGGTGGCAATCGGGGTGGTTTTATATCACCGAGCCGCGCGACCCTGAATGGGTCGCAGCCCCCTAGTTTCGATCCGGACCCCCTATGCGGCTCGCCTCCTGGAAAGAGACGGGCCTGTCATGGGATAAAAAAGGAGAGCTGACCGGACTCCAAACATGCGTCCAAACCCTGGTGGACAAGAAGCTCAAACTTGTCAACGTAGTCCAGGTTATGCTCATCCGTCGGATCCTCCCGTGTCAACAACGGGCTTTCAACCTGTGGGACTTTGATCCAGCGCGGCACCGAACTCTTAGCAGGCTCTTCGACACGACGTACGAAGATGCCTGGAAAGTGCTTTTCAAGGGCGCCGAGGCCCCCGCATCCGCTACCGAGGATCGCGGATTTTGCACACAACGTCACGCTCGTGCGGTAAGCTGTTTTTACCTTTTACAGGGTATTAGTTTTTCATAGTTTGACTCCATGCAGGATCTAAGCTCCCTTACCTTGGACATGATTGGCAGGAGACGTCCGGACAGATCAATTGTCCGGCTCCTTTGCCCGAAGGCCCAGCGGACACTCGCTTGGCGAAGCTGCTGGTTCTGGCACCCTATGTGGTGCCAGAGAAGAAGGCCAAGAAGAAGGCCACGGAGACTCGAAAGAGTGCCCGGCGCCAGGAGGTGTCGGATTCATCATCCGACGACTCCAAGGCGCACTCCTCCCATGAAGGCGAGGAGGAAGAAGAGACCTCTCCCCCTCCAGCGGGGGGAGGGAAGAAAAGGAAGGCCGCCCCAACTGGAGAGGCCGAAGGGTCCAAGAAGGGGAAGACCCCTCCTCCGGATTACTCCACCAATGCCGACGACGGCGAAGAGGAGTGGCCGCACAGGGCCAAGCCCCTGGCGAGATCGTAAGTATCCGGATACTAGAGTGATTCATAGTATTCCCCCATTGCACAGCTTTTCCTTACGTCGAACATGTTTATGCAGTCCACCCAAAGACCGGCTCGACGTGTCGTCGAGCGGTTCCCTGGATTCGTCAGATGTGAATTCGCTTCCGAAGGCTACCTCCCCCATCCTACGGACGACGCCGCGGTGGCGTCCCAACAGGTTCCAAGCCAGGAGGAGGTGGTCCTGGAGGCGCCGCAAGGCGACCTCCCGGACTCCAGGCGTAAAGGGGATAGAACCCCCAAGGGCTCCGAGTCCGGCCTTGACCCGGACACCGCGCCGGAACCTTCAACGGTTCCGGACTCCGGTAGGCAGGCTCCTTCCAAGAGGAGCAAGCCTATCGAGTCGGCGACCTCCGTCCAACCGGAGGCACCGGACAATTTGCTGGAGGTGCTTAACAGCGTCTCCATCGACGAGGAGCACCGCACTATTATGAGTGCAGTGATCCAGAAGGTTCAGTCTGCCAAGAGCGGACTGACTGAAGCCTGTGCCAGCCTTCTAACAGGCTTTGAGGTAAGTAAAGAATATGTAAAAATATTACCGCATAGACAGTAGCCCCTGATGCTTTGTTCGGCGTTCGGAAAGAAAAGCCGAATAGAGGATCTAATAACATTTGCAGGAGTCTAACATAATCAAGTCAATATGCATATGCAGGCTTCGCTGCTGGCCTCCGCTGCACTGACTGCGGAGGTGGATACGTTGAAGCAAAACCTCGCGCGGTCCGAGAACGAGCTCGGCCATGCCAAGAGGCAACTCGAGGAGAAGGAAGGTAAGTAAAACCTTGCGCAAGTATATAGAGAAGATGTGGTTGCAAAAAATGACAGGATCAACGTGCTATTATAGGGGCCACGACCGAGGTGGCAACCTTTAAGCAAGCGCTGTCCGAGGCCGAAAACAGAGCGGCCTCGGAGCGCACAGAGAGAGGGAAGCAGGAGGCGCGGGTGGAGGAGGTGCAGAAAGAGCTCCAGGCTCTCGTGAAAAAACACGAGAGTTTGGAGCTTGACTCAAAGACGCAAGCGTCCGAGCTTGCGGCAGCCCTCGAAAGCGCGAAGTCTGCCAAGGCCGAAGCCCAGAAAGCCCTCCAAGAAATTGAAGTGATGAAGAAGATAGCGGCGTGTAAGGCATTCATTATGCAAAGCAAGCATGTGAAAGTGAATTACTTGTTACTTACTCGAGTCCGGAGCTCTCCAGGAGCATTCACAGATTTGCCCCGTAGTGCGTTTGATGCCGCTGCCTACTACCAATCCAAGGAGCGGAGCTTGATGGAGAAGGTGTTCTGGTCTCAGTATGCTGAGGCCGGACACCTAGTGCCTTTGAGCGACCAGCTGAAGCAAATGGTCGAGCTCCACAAGGTGTCCGAACAGGCCATAAAGGGTCTCTTAGTTCGGCTTTGGCCTGGAGAGGCTCTGCCTGGGAGCTACTTCGGGCTGGTGAGGCGGCTGGTGGATGCCTGTCCACGGCTTGAAGTAATCAAGCGCTCCGTCTGCATCGAAGGTGCCCGTAGGGCGCTTGCCCGTGCTAAAGTGCACTGGGGCAAGATGGATGCGGAGAAGCTGGTGAAGGACGGGCCGCCGCCGGGCAAGGAGCATCGCGTCCCGGAAGCGTATTATTAGGGCGTCCTGAAGGGTGCCGCCTTATAGCGGATGAATGCTTCAAAGATGTAATTTTTGAGTAAACTCGCATTTGTGATCCTGTACGCTGAAAACTTGTTCATATGCGCTAAGCAACGCTTTTGAATTTAAAATATTACCTTCTGTGCGGCTGTTTATCAAATTTAAGAGATGGCGAGTCGTCGGCTTCTGCCCCCGTGCCACGAGTGCCGGGGTGTTTGGGATAAACATGAGCGCTCTTTTTCCCATTCTTGGGTCCATCGAGGAAGGCGCTCAACACAACGAACAAGGCAATCGGACTATAATGTTTGAACATTCTCACTTAGCCATACAATTCTATAATTTTAAATTTCGGCGAAGCCCCTAGTGTTCGGAAGACCGAGTTCGGGGCGCTATCCACGCCTAGGCCGGACAAAGCCGACTCCTCGCTCTAAGCGGCATAAGTCTTTAGGGACTCGAAAACCTCTCGAACAGCGACCAGCTCTCGCCTCATCATGACGGTCAGTTTTAGCTTTCTCTACTAAGGTGCTTAGCCCAGCTCAACTGGGGCACAATCGCAGTAGTTCTCCTAGTGCTACCTTAGCCGATATAACGGAACGTAAGGTACCAAAACATAGGAGCCGGGCAAACCCAACTATTGACCCAAGACATGATTCGGAGCCAATGCATATAATGCTATAAGTTCGGGGTGCCGCACTTGTGAAAGTGTTCGGACTTCTCACACCGTATTGTGGGGTACTTAAGCCCCTGGCGTATTGGCCGTACCAAAGTGTATGGATGCAACATGTCATTAATGAACATATATTCGTAAAAAAGAGTAATGCAATAATAGACGGAAGCTATGCATTGTTTATTTAAAAAGGCTGCGATCAAAGAAAAACGATACAAATAGTGCAATAAGCAAAAGATGGGACTATTTAACATGTCCTTTCCAGGGGCGAGCTGCGGAATGTTATGTGAAACAGGTATACTGCTCGTTATAGAGACCACCTTAGAGTTCCATAGTGCGGCGTAGCTTTCTGCTTCCCTGGTTGTATCGTTTGTGCGGCAATTGTACTGCCGGACAAGCCTTCCGAAGAATGGAGTCCTGAAAATAAGAGAAAATTAAGAAGTCGGCAGCCCCTAGTGTGGTTTAAGCCGTGTTTAGGGCGTGCCGTGATGGTGCCCCTCACCCTGTGCCCATGGTATTTTCAGAGCGTAGTTATGTACGCGCAACACTGGTTTCGCAAGTTCGCGAGGGCTGGGGTTGGGGCCGCATTGCTACGCTTGCTCGGAACATGCCAGGCGGTCTTGTTGTAAGTTTCTCCGGGCGCTCTTGACGGTGCCCAGACGTTTAATGGCCGGACCGGAGAATTGCCTTGAGAGGCTGCTTTGTACTTCCGCTGCGATAGCCGCCGTATGCTCCTCCGTTCGGAGAGAGCGTTCGGTGTTTCCATTGACCGTGATGACTCCTCGAGGGCCTGGCATCTTGAGCTTGAGGTATGCGTAGTGCGGCACCGCATTGAACATGGCAAATGCGGTTCGCCTGAGCGATAGCCACTGCCGAACGGGACTATGTCGAAGATTAACTCCTCGCTTCGGAAATTATCCGGAGATCCGAAGACCACTTCAAGTGTAACTGAGCCTGTACGGTTGGCCTCTACACCTGGTATGACGCCTTTAAAGGTCGTTTTAGTGGGTTTGATCCTCGAGGGGTCGATGCCCATTTTCCGCACTGTATCCTGGTAAAGCAGGTTCAGGCTACTGCCGCCGTCCATAAGGACTCTAGTAAGGTGAAATCTGTCAATAATTGGGTCTAGAACCAATGCGGCGAATCCGCCATGACGGATGCTAGTGGGGTGGTCCCTTCGATCAAAAGTGATCGGGCAGGAAGACCATGGGTTGAACTTTGGGGCGACTGGCTCCATCGCGTATACGTCCCTTAGCGCACGCTTCCGCTTCCTCTCGGGGACGTGGGTTGCGTATATCATGTTCACCATCCGCACTTGTGGGGGAAAACCTTTCTGTCCACTGTTGTTCGGCGGGCGGGGCTCCTCCTCGTCATCGCTATGCAGCCCCTTGTCTCTACTTTCAACATTTAACTTGCCTGCCTGCTTGAACACCCAACAATTTCTGTTGGTGTGATTGGCTGGTTTTTCGGGGCTGCCATGTATCTGGTATGAGCGGTCGAGTATTCGGTCCAAACTGGACGGGCCTGGAGTATTTCTTTTGAATGGCTTTTTCCGCTGACCGGGTTTAGAGCCTCTGAATCCGGCATTAATTGTCGTATCCTCAGCATTGTCGTCGTTAATGCGGCGCTTTTGCTTGTTGCGACGCTGAAAGTGCAACTATTCCTAGGTGGTTTTGGTAATTCCTAACAACATATAGCTCATTGAGCTAACATTATTCCAAGATTAATATTTCAGGAAAAGCTTAATGAATGGCATGGCATGGATGAGGAAAGTGGATCCCTCAAAATTCTAAGGACAAAAAGTTTGGCTCAAGCTTGAAGCTCAAGACTCTACATTTTATATTTTAGTGATCCAAGATCACATTGAGTCTATAGAAAAAGCCAATACTATCAAAGAGGGATGAGGTGTTGCTTAATGGCTTGCTTGCTCAAAATTCTTAGTGATATGCTCCAAAATCCTCAACTACCTTCCCACATCCACATATGACCTAAACCAAAAGTCAAACTCGACATCACCGATTCTTTCTATCCGGCGCCACCGAGTTTCAAATGTCATAGCCACTGCCACAAACCCTAGGCAAATCGGTCTCACCGATAGGGATCTTGGTCTCACCGAGATGGGTTTGTAATCTCTCTGTTTCCCTTCGTAACGTTTCGGTCTTACCGAGATGAGCGATCGGTCCCACGGAGATTGCAATGTAAACTCTCTGTTTCCCTTTTGTAACACTTGGTCTCACCGAGATGAGCGAATCGGTCCCACCGAGTTTACCTGACCAACTCTCTCGTTAGCTTATTACCAAAATCGGTCCCACCGAGTTTGTTTAATTGGTCACACCGAGATTACGTTATGCCGTAACTCTAACCATACCGGTCCTACCGAGTTGCATCTCAGTCCCATCGAAAATCCTAACGGTCACTAGGTTTGCTGAATTGGTCCGACCGAGTTTAACCATTCGGTCCCACCGAGTTTGGCAAATTGTATGTAACGCTTAGATATTGTGTGGAGGCTATATATACCCCTCCACCCACTCTTTATTTGTGGAGAGAGCCATCAGAACATACCTACACTTCCAATACATATTTTCTGAGAGAGAACCACCTACACTTGTGTTGAGGTCAAGATATTCCATTCCAACCATATGAATCTTGATCTCTAGCCTTCCCCAAGTTGCTTTCCACTCAAATCTTCTTTTCACCAAATCCAAATCCTGTGAGAGAGAGTTGAGTGTTGGGGAGACTATCATTTGAAGCACAAGAGCAAGGAGTTCATCATTAATACACCATTTGTTACTTCTTGGAGAGTGGTGTCTCCTAGATTGGCTAGGTGTCACTTGAGAGCCTCCGACAAGATTGTGGAGTTGAACCAAGGAGTTTGTAAGGGCAAGGAGATCGCCTACTTCGTGAAGATCTACCGCTAGTGAGGCAAGTCCTTCGTGGGCGACGGTCATGATGGAATAGACAAGGTTGCTTCTTCGTGGACCCTTCGTGGGTGGAGCCCTCTGTGAACTCGCGCAACCGTTACCCTCCGTGGGTTGAAGTCTCCATCAACGTGGATGTACGATAGCACCACCTATTGGAACCACGACAAAAACATCCGTGTCTCCAATTGTGTTTGAATCCTCCAAACCCTTCCCTTTACATTCTTGCAAGTTGCATGCTTTACTTTCCGCTGCTCATATACTTTTTTGCATGCTTTCTTGAATTGTGTGGAGATTGCTTAACTTGTGCTAAGATAGCTAAAATCTGCCAAGAACTAAAATTGGGAAAAGGCTAGATTTTTATTTGGTCAAGTAGTCTAATCACCCCCTTTAGACATACTTTCGATCCTACAAGTGGTATCAGAGCTTTGGTCTCCATTTGCTTTGATTTTCATAGCTTTTGGCGGTCATAGCCTTGGTTTCACAACCTAGGAGAGTATGGCGTCTAGCGAGGGAAATTATCACTATAGAGGTCCTTACTTTGATGGCACTAATTTTGCTAGTTGGAAGCATAAGATGAAAATGCATATTCTTGGACATAACTCCGCCGTTTGGGCTATTGTGTGTATTGGCTTGCGAGGTGAATTCTTTGACGGGAAAGAACCGAACCGTGAAGCCACCGCGGAAGAGTTGAAAATGCTGCAATACAACGCTCAAGCTTGTGATATCCTCTTCAACGGATTGTGCCCCGAAGAATTCAACAAAATCAGCCGTCTTGAGAATGCAAAGGAAATTTGGGATACTTTGATTGATATGCACGAAGGTACCGACTCCGTCAAGGAATCCAAATTGGATGTGCTTCAAAGTCAACTTGACAAGTTCAAAATAAAGGATGGTGAAGGTGTTGCTGAAATGTACTCTAGGCTTGCTCTTATCACAAATGAGATTGCCGGCTTAGGGAGTGAAGAGATGACAAATAGATTCATCATCAAGAAGATCCTAAGAGTCTTGGATGGAAAATATGATATCATGTGCATATTGACCCAAATGATGCCAAATTACAAAGATCTCAAGCCAACGGAAGTCATTGGAAGAATTGTTGCTCATGAGATGTCACTCAAGGATAAAGAGGAACTTCACAACAAATCAAGTGGTGCTTACAAAGCCTCATGTGAAGCCCCACATCATCAAGTGAGAAAGAAACCTTCAATGGATAATTCAGTTTAATGGTGAAGAACTTCAACAAGTTCTACAAGAGTAGAAGCAAAAAGAGAAGCTCCAAGTCAAGGTCCTACAATGACAAAAGATCTTCTAGTCAAGAGCGAAACTGCTACAATTGTGGAAGGTCCGGACACTATTCCAATGAGTGTACGGCCCCCTACAAGAGAAGAGAAGATTCTCCCAAGAGAAGAAGTAGAAGAGAAGAATCACCATCTAGAGAAAGAAGGAGTAGAGATGATCGTTATGAACGAAGACCCTCACAGAGAAGCAAGGATTCGGAAAGAAAGGACAAGTCATCAAGGAGCTACACAAAACTAAGACATCAATCTCATATTGGTGAATGGGTATCCGGCTCCGACTCCGACAACCACTCCGAGAGAAGCTATCACTCCGACTCCGAATATACTCAAGATGAAGGTGTTGCTGGTCTAGCACTTGTGACAACCAACTCCTACGACATATTTGACTCACCAAACGAAGGAGTTGGAACATGCTTCATGGCTAGAGGCCCAAAGGTATCACACCCCGAGTATGTTGATTTCAATAGTGATGAAGATGACTTGTTAGGTGATGATGATTTACTTGTTGACAACTCTAGTGATGAATACTGTGATGAAACGTCAATTAATCATGCTAATCAAGATAAAATGAATGACAATGATAAGGAGAAGATTGAGTCTCTAACTAAAGAACTAAACACTCTTAAGTTAGCTCATGAAAGTATCTTAGGAGATCATCGAGAACTTTCAAGGACTCACGAGAAATTACACTTTGAAAAGCTCAACCTTGAGCAAGAGCATGAGTTCTTAAAAGAAATCAATGATGATCTTCGTAAGAGAAGTTCTTCTTACATTGCCAAGCATTTACTCTTATCCACTTACATGCCTCAAGTCAAGTCTAGTAACAAGAACAAGAAAGATTCTTCCTCTAGTAGTAACAATAATCATGCTAAATCCAATATTGTTGCTTCTAGTAGTTCTCTTGATTCCATTAATGATTCTCTTAGCCAAGTTACACTTGAGCAAGAAAATAGCTTATTGAAGGGAATTATAGAGAAAGGTGTTTACAAGAGCCTTGCCAGAAATAAGCAATTCGAGGAAATTGTACGCAAGCAAGGAAGGCACCGGAAGAATCAAGGTGTTGATTTTAAACGAAAGTTCAATGCCAATGGAGTTGAGTGGGAAGAAGGTCAATACCCCAAGACAAAGTTTGTTCCTCAATAATAGAAGTATGATCCTACTTCTTTCAAAGGGACACAAGCTCAAGGTGATCTTCCACCACAAGACCACAAGCAAAAAGGCAAGGACAAGCTTCAAGAGGAAATTGATGCATTTGAAGAAGCTCCTAAGGCCTCGGTCAAGTGGGTTCCCAAGACTACTTCAAGTTCCACTTCATCAAGTACAACTACAACACCGAGGATTCCCATCAAGATGGTGTGGATTCCGAAGAAGAAGAACTGGAGAGTTCTTGAGGGTGACTCCGCCAACATACTTCACTCTTATCATCTTGGCAAGAACAAGTGCAATCAACTTCCATATCTTGCACTAGTTCAAGGAGTCACAAACCCTTTTGTTGGTAAGACAAGGGACAAGGTAACCTAGAAGCTTTCATAGACATCATCTTGTGTGTGCATCACTTTATGTCTATGAATATCCTTGCTTGTTCCTTGTGGGACTAACCCGTGTAGGTATTGAAAGTGCAACTCACTTCAATGGATAGCTTCAAATGATCTACATCAACATTGAGCATCCACATCTTCAACATCTACATGAAGTCATCATCGACAAAACCCAAGGTTAGTTCATCCCTCTTAGGGGGGATCTCACATCTTGGGGGAGCTTTACTCTAAGAATTGATCTAAAGCAACTCTAATGGTGTGAACACAACAATACTTTATGTAAAAGTGGTAACCCCACTTGTGCTTAAACGATGAGTATGACCTATGATCAAATGTTCTCATTTGACTCCTAAGTCAATATACTCATATATAGATGACCTAGTCATCGCAAATTGTTTGATAGATGCTAGAATTGGTTGTGCATGCTTTGCCACATATTTCAATTGCCATTTTATTGTGTGAGCATGTTGATTGCATATTTTACTCATTCGAGGACATCCACTTGTTGTTTTGATTGATTGGTTTTCTTTTCTTTTGCCAAGTGGATGGACAAGAATGCCTAAGAACCCTCTCTAGCTATCTATGCTTTTCTTGTCTCAAACTCTATTCATGCTACATCACAAAAATTGATCAAGTCAGATTCGAACCACTCTGTGTGAGGAGCACTCGAAGACCCCGATTCGTCATAGACTTAAAGTTCCAAAACTTCTTTGTGCCTTTCGGTCTGACCGATTCATCCATTTCGGTCATACCGAGATCACTAAGTCGATCTAGGTTTTCAATCTCGGTGCAACCGATTTGAACCTTTCGGTCACACCGAGTTTCAGTAACTGATTGCAGTTATGAATCTCGGTGCCACCGAGTTGTTCCACTCGGTCACACCGACAGGGTCGGGCTATATATACCCACGGGTCAAATTTTGGAAAACTTTCCAAACCTCCTCGACCCGCGCTTAGCCCGCTCTGCCTCCAGGGTCTCCGGATCGTCTTCCTCGTCGCCAGCCGCCTCCTGCCGCTGGTCTCCGCCGCCGTCAACGGAAATCATTCCCGCCGTTGCCGCTGTAGCAAGTTCATCGCCGAACTAGGGTATGAACTTGATCACTGTGCTATCCTCAATCCGATTCCTAGCACATTGTGTTTGCCATGAATCTTGCCACGATTGAAACGATCTTATCCAGCCAAAACACTCTGTAGATTAGAGTTGAATTGAAAATTTAGGGTTAGGTTTCCGCCGAAACCATCTCGGACCCACCGAGTTGTGGAACTCAGTACCACCCATTCGGCTCAGGCCATTGCACATGTAATTTTCGGTCTGACCGAGAATTGCAAATCGGTGTGACCGAGTTCAGGACTTTGTGAAACCCTAGCAGTCTCGGTGCCACCAAACTATGACTCGGTCTGACCGAGTTCACTAGTTTAGGTTCCAACAGTTGTTTCGGTATCACCGAGTTTACAAATCGGTTGATCCGAAATGCTTTCTGTGGAAAAGTAAAACTAAGTTTTTGACTCATTCTTTTGCAAAAACCTCTGCATTTTGTGATGCTCATCCACTCTATCTCATCTATATCTATTCACAGGGTCTGCTGTCAGTGTTTGCAATATGTCTGATCAGAGTGACAGCCAGAACAGGTCAGAGGAGCAGGTTCACCTGAGTGAGGGCACTAGTCCATCTAGCAGTTCAGATGATGGTAGCAGGAGCACCCCAAGCAACTTACCCAAAGCTGCCACTAGGGCCAGAAAGAAGAAGACCTCTGAATCTGAGGATGAAGACTATGTGGCAGTTGAGGATGAGGCCACTTCCAAGAAGAAAGTGGTTAAGAAGGAATATAGCACTGCTGCTACCACCAATCTAGGCATGAAGCAAAAGGTTCCTGCAAAGAGAATTCCAATGTCCACGGCCAGAGCATCTACTCAAGTCCCTTTGGGATCTGAACCCAAAGAGGCTGCTGCAGAAGGGAAGAAGAGGAAGGAGAGGACCACTGCTAGAGTGCTTGGGAGATCCTCAATCATGAGAGATTCTGAAGAGGAAGAGGAAGAAGAGGTTGCTACACCAGCACCCAAGGCACAAAAGCTGATGGGTGATGCTATAAAGTCAGGGGCTACAACATCAAAGCCCAAAGAAGCACCCAAAGCAGCCTCCAAGCCCAAGAGTGCACCTAAGAGGAATACCAGGAGTATACCAGCTATTGAGAAGAACAAGGCCCCAGTGCCTGAAGTTGCTGCTGATGAAGATGATGAAGGACAAGTCCTGAGGAAGCTCAAACCCAAAATCCCAGATCACAATGATGCTCATCCTGTGGCTGAGAACATGAAGATCAGGAGAGACTCAGGGTTGAGGCTATGGAGAGAGTCAGATCCATATGCCACCAGGAGAAGCACTACTGTTGATTACAGGTTCCACACAAAGGAACATCAGGATTTCTATGAGACAATTTTGTTGGACAAGAAGCCTATAGTGTGTGATATGAGGTGGGTCGACTGGACCTACATGAAGGAGAATGAAGAACACTATCCTGGAGTGTATGACAGCTTCAGTGCGTGTGGAGTTGCAGACTTTGTTGGGCAGAAGCTCACAAACTGGAATGATGAGCTCATTATGCAATTCTACTCCACAGCACATTTCTATCCAGATGGCAGAATAGTTTGGATGTCTGAAGGAATGAGATACCAATCAACTATTGAGGAATGGGCCAATCTGATCAATGCCCCAAAGGAAAGTGAAGATGACTTGGATGTTTATGCCAAGAAAAAGATGGATCACAATTCTATGTCACAGATGTACAAAGAGATCCCAGACAAAGCTCTTGAGACTTTCAAGTTTGGGTCAGTCCATTTTCTTCTGTCAGGACTGCCAACGATCAACTAGATCCTAAGGCACACTCTTTTGCCCAAGTCAGGTGACCACAACATGATCAGAGGGTATGCAATTAATTTGCTACACATATTTGATGTGCCACAAAAATTCAAGGTCATGAGCCTCATGGTTGAGACTATCAAGAGGACAGCAGCAGACCAAAAGAGATGTTGTGGATATGCCCCACAAATTTAGGAGTTGATTAACTCAAAGATGGGCATAGCAAAATATCTGTTGGATAAGGAACACTTTGTTCTCTATCCTGACTTTGAGGACAATCAAGTGGTTATGGATGAAGATGAACCATCCTCAGTACAAGCACAAGCCAAGAGAGAGAAGGCAAAAGCTAAAAAGGCTGCAAGGATGCCAACTACTGAAGAAGCATCTCAGTATCTCTTGAAGAGCAAGCAAGATCAGCTTGGCTACCTGATTGCATCCACTCTGAGGATTGAGAAGGGACTGGCCACCCTGACTCAAAACCAGGAGAGCTTGGAAAGAATCGTAGAGCAAAAATTCTATGACTTGGATGTGAAAGTAACCGAGATTCAGTCTGTTGTGGAGCAACTTCAACATGATATGCAGGAGAGGAAGAGCAAGGCAACCACTGATGCATTTGCCAGAGTGCCTAGAGCTCAGAGGTATGCTGCAGTGCCTGTTCCAGACACCAGAGCCACGTCATCTGCATTAGCTACAGATTCAGCGCAACCAGCTCCAGCACCAACTCCTTCAGCTCCATCCACATCAACTGAAGTCTTCGTTCAAGGAGCCATCTCTACGCCACCACCTGAAGATCAAGCTTGAGAGACGTTTTAGTGCTATGCATTTTTTATGAACTTTTTGGTATCTTGTTGCCAAAGGGGGAGAAACATGTATAGATCATAGGCTTCGAGAGAGAGCGTTGCTTTTTATTCTCTATTGGTTTGGTGGTTGAACTTTGTTTATCTTTTGATTGCTTGAGATACTATGCTATTATCTGTGAGACATTGATGATCATGTGGTTGATCATAAGCTACACTTATGCTTGTTAGATGATATTATCTTACTTATCCTTATATGATCATTCACTTTGCTTGGTGATGAGTGCATGTATTCAATCTTTATTATTTTGAGTGCTCCACCAAGATGTATGTGACATGGAAGAGTAACTCATGATCCTAACTTATTGTGCATTTGCAGTCCAAAGCAAATCTTAAGATATGCACAAATTTAGGGGGAGCTCTTGCTTTTCACATACTTCTTAAAGCGACAATATCTTTCACTCTTATTATCATTTGTCGAAGCTTTGATCTATATGTTGTCATCAATTACCAAAAAGGGAGAGATTGAAAGTGCAACTATCCCTGGGTGGTTTTGGTAATTCCTAACATATAGCTCATTGAGCTAACATTATTCCAAGATTAATATTTCAGGAAAAGCTCAATGAATGGCATGGCATGGATGAGGAAAGTGGATCCCTCAAAATTCTAAGGACAAAAAGTTTGGCTCAAGCTTGAAGCTCAAGACTCTACATTTTATATTTTAGTGATTCAAGATCACATTGAGTGTATAGGAAAAGCCAATACTATCAAGGAGGGATGAGGTGTTGCTTAATGACTTGCTCAAAATTCTTAGTGATATGCTTCAAAATCCTCAACTACCTTCCCACATCCACATATGACCTAAACCAAAAATCAAACTCGGCCCCACCGATTCTTTCTATCCGGCGCCACCGAGTTTCAAATGTCATAGCCACTGCCACAAACCCTAGGCAAATCGGTCTCACCGATGGGGATCTCGGTCTCATCGAGATGGGATTGTAATCTCTCTGTTTCCCTTCGTAACGTTTTGGTCTTACCGAGATGAGCGATCGGTCCCACCGAGATTGCAATGTAAACTCTCTATTTCCCTTTTGTAACACCTGGTCTCACCGAGATGAGCGAATCGGTCCCACCGAGTTTACCTGACCAACTCTCTCGTTAGCTTATTACCAAAATCGGTCCCACCGAGTTTGTTTAATCGGTCACACCAAGATTACGTTATGCCGTAACCCTAACCATATCGGTCCTACCGAGTTGCATCTCAGTCCCATCGAAAATCCTAATGGACACTAGGTTTGCTGAATCGGTCCGACCGAGTTTAACCATTCGGTCCCGCCGAGTTTGGCAAATTGTATGTAACGCTTAGATATTATGTGGAGGCTATATATACCCCTCCACCCACTCTTCATTTGTGGAGAGAGCCATCAGAATATACCTACACTTCCAATACACATTTTCTGAGAGAGAACCACCTACACTTGTGTTGAGCTCAAGATATTCCATTCCAACCATATGAATCTTGATCTCTAGCCTTCCCCAAGTTGCTTTCCACTCAAATCTTCTTTCCACCAAATCCAAATCCTGTGAGAGAGAGTTGAGTGTTGGGGAGACTATCATTTGAAGCACAAGAGCAAGGAGTTCATCATCAACACACCATTTGTTACTTCTTGGAGAGTGGTGTCTCCTAGATTGGCTAGGTGTCACTTGGGAGCCTTCGACAAGATTGTGGAGTTGAACCAAGGAGTTTGTAAGTGTTGGAAATATGCCCTAGAGGCAATAATAAAAGCATTATTATTATATTTCCTTGTTCATGATAATTGTCTTTATTCATGCTATAATTGTGTTATCCGAAAATCGTAATACATGTTTGAATAATAGACACCAACATGTCCCTAGTAAGCCTCTAGTTGACTAGCTCATTGATCAACAGATAGTCATGGTTTCCTGACTATGGACACTTGATGTCATTGATAACGAGATCACATCATTAGGAGAATGATGTGATGGACAAGACCCAATCCTAAACATAGCACAAGGTCGTATAGTTCGTTTGCTAGAGTTTTCCAATGCCAAGTATCTTTTCCTTAGACCATGAGATCGTGTAACTCCCGGATACCGTAGGAGTGCTTTGGGTGTACCAAACATCACAACATAACTGGGTGACTATAAAGGTATACTACAGGTATCTCCGAAAGTGACTGTTGGGTTGACACGGATCAAGACTGGGATTTGTCACTCCATATGACGGAGAGGTATCACTGGGCCCACTCGGTAATGCATCATCATAATGAGCTCAAAGTGACCAAGTGTCTGGTCACGGGATCATGCATTACAGTACGAGTAAAGTGACTTGCCGGTAACGAGATTGAACGAGGTATTGGGATACCGACGATCGGATCTCGGGCAAGTAACATACCGATTGACGAATGGAATTGTATGCGGGGTTGCTTGAATCCTCGACATCGTGGTTTATCCGATGAGATCATCGAGGAGCATGTGGGAGCCAACATGGGTATCCAGATCCCGCTGTTGGTTATTGACCGAAGAACGATCTCGGTCATGTCTACATGTCTCCCGAACCCGTAGGGTCTACACACTTAAGGTTCGGTGACGCTATGGTTGTAGGGATATGTATATGCAGTAACCCGAATGTTGTTCGGAGTCCCGGATGAGACCCCGGACGTCACGAGGAGTTCCGGAATGGTCCGTAGGTAAAGAATTATATATAGAAAGTGCTATTTCGGGCATCGGGACAAGTTTCCGGGTCACCGGTATTGTACCGGGACCACCGAAAGGGTCCCGGGGGTCCACCGGGTGGGGCCACCTGTCCTGGGGGGCCACATGGGCTGTAGGGGGTGCGCCTTGGCCTACATGGGCCAAGGGCACCAGCCCCAAGAGGCCCATGCGCCTAGGGTTTCAAGGAGGGAAGAGTCCTAAGAGGGGAAGGCACCTCCTAGGTGCCTTGGGGAGGAGGGATTCCTCCCCTTGGCCGCACCCCCCTAGGAGATCTCCTAGGGCCGGCGCCCCCCCCTTGGCCCTCCTATATATAGTGGGGGAGATGGAGGACTTCTTACCTTGACTTTTGGTGCCTCCCTCTTCCTCTCCAACACCTCCTCCTCCTCCATAGTGCTTGGGAAGCCCTGCCGGAGTACTGCAGCTCCATCACCACCACGCCGTCGTGCTGCTGCTGGAGCCATCTCCCTCAACCTCTCCTTCCCCCTTGCTAGATCAAGAAGGAGGAGACGCGGCTGTTCCGTACGTGTGTTGAACGCGGAGGTGCCGTCCGTTCGGTGCTAGGATCTTCGGTGATTCGAATCACGTCGAGTACGACTCCCTCATCCCCGTTCTTGAACGCTTCTGCTCGCGATCTACAAGGTACGTAGATGCATCTAATCACTCGTTGCTAGATGAACTCCTAGATGGATCTTGGTGAAACCGTAGGAAAATTTTTGTTTTCTGCAACATTCCCCAACAGTAAGGGCAAGGAGATCGCCTACTTCGTGAAGATCTACCGCTAGTGAGGCAAGTCCTTCGTGGGCGACGGTCGTGATGGAATAGACAAGGTTGCTTCTTCGTGGAATCTTCGTGGGTGGAGCCCTCCGTGGACTCGCGCAACCGTTACCCTCCGTGGGTTGAAGTCTCCATCAACGTGGATGTACGATAGCATCACCTATCGGAACCACGACAAAAACAACCGTGTCTCCAATTGCGTTTGAATCCTCCAAACCCTTCCCTTTACATTCTTGCAAGTTGCATGCTTTAGTTTCCGCTGCTCATATACTCTTTTGCATGCTTGCTTGAATTGTGTGGAGATTTCTTGACTTGTGCTAAGATAGCTAAATTCTGCCAAGAACTAAAATTGGGAAAAGGCTAGATTTTTATTTGGTCAAGTAGTCTAATCACCCCCCCTCTAGACATACTTTCGATCCTACAGACGTGACCTGCCACTGCTGTCATTGGTATCCGAATTACCAGGGCTCTTGGTCATGTTATTGCTGCGAGCTGGCCAGCTGTTTTCTCCCGCGCAAAAGCGGGTCATAAGTGTCGTGAGGGCTGCCATAGATTTTGGCTTTTCCTGTCCTGGGTGCCGTGCAAGCCACTCGTCGCGGATGTTATGCTTGAAGGCTGCTAGGGCCTCTACGTCCGGACAGTCGATGATTTGATTTTTCTTGGTTAGGAACCGTGTCCAGAATTGTCTGGCCGATTCCTCTGGCTGCTGAATTATGTGGCTAAGGTCATCGGCGTCTGGTGGTCGCATATAAGTGCCCTGGAAATTGTCGAGGAATGCGGTTTCTAGGTCCTCCCAACAACCAATTGATTCTGCTGGCAAGCTGTTAAGCCAATGTCGAGCTGGTCCTTTAAGCTTGAGTGGGAGGTATTTGATGGCGTGTAGGTCATCACCGCGGGACATGTGGATATGAAGGAGATAGTCCTCGATCCATACCGCATGATCTGTTGTGCCATCGTATGATTTGATGTTCATGGGTTTGAAACCCTCGGGGATTTAATGATCCATTACTTCATCTGTGAAGCGTAGTGGGTGTGCGGCGCCTCTGTATTGGGCTATATCACGACGCAGCTCAAACGAGCTTTGTCTACTGTGTTTGGCCCGGACAGATTTACTGTATCCGGAGTGATGATTACCGTCTCGTGTCGTGGGGCGCCCACGCGATCCGTAGATCGATCTTGTTTGCCTTGCCTTGTCTTCCAATATATCTCGCAGGTCTGGTGCATTTTCCCGTGCCTTGGTATTTTTTGAGCGGCGCCGGCATGTGGCTTGAGTGAAGGGCAAAGAGGCCTCTCTGTCGCGGCCACGGGGTGGCTGGTCGGTCGCATCATGCGCTGGTGATGTAGGTTTAGGTGCTTCGTCCTCTAATCGGGGTAGCAACCTGCGCTTTGGGTAGCTCTTGGAGGGGCATTCGAGTTCATACTCTTCTGCCGCAAGGACTTCAGTCCATCTGTCGGCTAGCAAATCTTGATCAGCTCTAAGTTGTTGCTGTTTTTTTTGAGGCTGCTCACCGTGGCCATAAGCCTGTGTTTGAAACGCTCTTGTTCAACGGGATCCTCCGGCATGACAAATTCATTGTCGTCGAGGCTTGTCTCGTCTTTGGAGGAGGCATATAATTATCGTCCTCGACCTCTCTGTATGCCGCTCTCTCATGAGGGCTGGCTTCTCCATCCTCCTGTGCTAAATCTTGCTGGAGGTGGTTGTCTTCGGCACCGTCCGGGGTGTTATTATCTCCCGTGCCGGAATCACCGTTTTTGCTTTGGCGGGATTTAGAGCGGCGCCGCTGACGCCGACGCGTAGGCTGCTTCTTGGAGGGGTCATCCTCCGCTGTTCCATCGCCATTGCCTTCTTTTGGGGTGTCCACCATGTATATATCGTACGACGAGGTGGCTTTCCAGTGCCCTATAGGCGCTGGTTCTTGATCGTCTCCTGCATCGGCGTCCATACCGTCGATGTCTTCGGAGTCGAAGTCGAGCATGTCGGTTAAATCATCAACAGAGGCTACGAAGTGGGTGGTGGGTGGGCTTTGAATTTCTTCATCATCCGCATCCCAACCTTGCTGACCATAGTCCGGCCAGGGCTCTCCTGATAAAGAGAGAGACTTTAGTGAATTCAGAATATTGCCGAAGGGCGAGTGCTAAAAGATGTCCGCGGCGGTGAACTCCATGATCGGCGCCCAATCGGGTTCGATCGGTAGGGGCGCGGAGGGCTCGGAGTTTGGAGAGGAGTCCGACTCCTTGGAGTCACGGGCTTCGCAGAGAATAGGGTTGGTGTTCGGCTCGATCGCTGTAGAGATTGCAGCCCCCGAGGCGGTGTCCAACCACCCATCCTCGATTGGCGCAGTTGGCTTCAAATTAAGGGTCGGAGCTGATGCGGGTGTGGCCTCCAGGGCACTGTTTGGTGGCAGAGCTAGATCATACCCATCGTGACAGTGCGGCGCGCTCGGCTGCGGCTCGAACCCGTCGAAGATCAAGTCTCCGCGGAGGTCGGCCGTGTAGTTCAAACTTCCAAATCTGACCTGATGGCCAGGGGCGTAGCTTTCAATCTGCTCCAGATGGCCAAGCGAATTGGCACGCAGGGCAAAGCCGCCAAATACGAAGATCTGTCCAGGGAGAAAAGTCTCACTCTGGATCGCATCGTCGTTGATGATCGGAGGAACCATCGCTCCTAAAAGTGACGACACAGAGGAACTCTCAATGAAAGCACCAATGTCGGTGTCAAAACCGGCGGATCTCGGGTAGGGGGTCCCGAACTGTGCGTCTAGGCGGATGGTAATAGGAGGCAGGGGACACAATGTTTTACCCAGGTTCGGGCCCTCTTGATGGAGGTAAAACCCTACGTCCTGCTTGATTAATATTGATGATATGGGTAGTACAAGAGTAGATCTACCACGAGATCAGAGAGGCTAAACCCTAGAAGCTAGCCTATGGTATGATTGTATGTTCGCCCTACGGACTAAAACCCTCCGGTTTATATAGACACCAGAGAGGGCTAGGGTTACACAGAGTCGGTTACAATGGTAGGAGATCTACATATCCGCATCGCCAAGCTTGCCTTCCACGCTAAGGAGAGTCCCTTCCGGACACAGGACGAAGTCTTCAATCTTGTATCTTCATAGTCCAGGAGTCCGACCGAATGTATAGTCCGGCTATCCGGACACCCCCTAATCCAGGACTTCCTCATTCTCACTTCTCTTTTTTATGACCATCATTATCTCAGTCTCAACAACATCCAGGAGATGTACCTACGTACCTACTGTTAGTTCAAAAGCCTTATTTCACAAGTTGGCAACATGATATTTAGGATGTTAAGCAGGTGTTATAGTTCTAATTTGCCTTCTTCTCATAAAACTTGGGTCTCAAAAACAGTAGAGACTGTAGCCCGATGTTGCTCACTGCACACTTATACTTATTCTGATTTCTGATGGCCTCCTAAATTTGAATTATCGTCTTGATGCCAGGTGGAGGACCTTTGCAATCTTATCAAGCTTGACGCTAAACTGGCACTCTTACTTCATCCCATATTACTCCTTCGAACAATTTGTGCGCAAAGTTGAGGAAATTGGGGACAATAATCGTGTTAGAATAAACTTCTTCCTTCCTTTTTCCGTACTGTGGGGCAGCAGGATCTGAGTCCCACTGCATCGCCCTTTGGTATGTTTCGTGGGGATCTTTTTTATTCAAGCATAAATGCTGATTCGTTCATGTGTTTATTAGAAGTAAGAGGCGCAGCATGCGAGGCGTCCTCGAAGTTGAAGGAGTAGTAGAGCAGAGGATCTATTTAGCGATTTGGATATACATAGTTTATGATACAAAGACCTATTTTGTTTTTGTACTGACTCTTGAATTTTCTGCTTTCTATTTCTGAACCCTTTTGACATGTTCTTTACTCCTGATTTCAGCCTTTTAAGGTATGTTCTTCTTCCGGGATTGCAGAGAGCATGGACCACCGTATGGAAGGAGATGTCATCCTTGACTGTCGTTGTCTTTGGCATGTTGCTACCATTTTTTTTAATACTTACACTGCAGAGACCTCAGTATATCCATGTAGGTCATGCCTTCAAATTAGTTTTTTGACTCTTATGTACGTGTGTGCTCTTGCATTACTTACTGGATCTTGTTGTATACGATGATCCAATGTCAGCTATACAAAGGCTCTGAATTAAATTTTTTGTCAAGTTCAGTTTAGATTTAATTTTATTCCACCTCTTTTTGAATGGACAATGTGTGTGCTGTTTAAACGAACACTATGTGACATTCATAGGCATTGTGAGGGCATGGAGAAAGGATTCAATTTTTTATTCTTTTTTTCAGCGTTCAGAGCTGTTACCTGCTACACCTACACACATGGGAAACTTAAATGTAGCAGTCCAAAATTAAGAAGCAAACTTTATTGCCGGTCATCAAAAAATCCAGTGACACTGCTGACACACGAGCAACTTCATTTTTTAGTAGAGTTAGTAGATGATGCAGATGACAGTTCTACCTGCAGGAGGTCCTAGAGGATCCTTAAATATTGTACTACATAATCTCTTTCCAGATTCTTGAAACTTGCACTCTTCTGTTGAATTTCGCATTTTGGTTGATCTGTACTGCTTCTTTTATTGTTGTCAGCCTAGAATTATATCGCATTTTAATCTTTAATGGGAAGATTCATAATTATGCTTTCATACCAATTTGACTGCATGATTTAATTAGTGGCTGCAATATTATTTCATGGTCCACAACAGAACTAAAGGTGTCAAAATGAAACATTCTTCTTCCCATGTATCAAAGTATTGAGCAACCTAATATGTTAGTATCTAAATTGTTATGTTTAGGATGATATGTTCCAAAGAGCCACATGTGCCCAAAACCATGGTGCCAAGCGCGTAGACAATGAAGCATTACCCTTTCTTGCTAAGGTACATATGTTGATTTCTGTTGTGTACCACGTGTTTGCTGTAATGCCTAGAGGAGATTATGAAGTGATTTTCTCTGCCAATTAAACAAATAAGCATTCCACCCTTAGATTTTGAAGAACATTTGTTTATGCAGGGATTTGCTAGGAAAAAACATCTTTGAAAAAATAGGGCCAAATTTGAATTCTAATAGAGTTGAAGAGACGCATAGAGCAAGAGACAGGGATAATACTTCCTGATGGGCTTCCTGAGAATCTACAATGAAGAATAAGAAGGGTGCGGTAACTAAGTATGCATGTCATAACTCATTCTATTGAAAATAGTTATTCAGGAAAATTAACCTATATTGAAATGTTGCATGGTTCATATATTGGGTCTATGAAGATTTGTTTATGCAATAAAAATGCATAAATAAAATCTCGTGTGGCTATGTAATTCACTTGTTATATGTCAAGTTCGATCTCCTAAGAACAGGGTGAAACTGTTTGTTCCGAAGAACAGATGTCACTGTTCGGGCTCTCTTTTGTTGTACTTTCTTTTCGCTTTCCTTCTTAGCCCCTTTTTGATAACTTAGTTTGAACCCCCCTCTTTAGGCCCCTCTGATGGTTAGACTGTTAATATCCTTTTAGATTTCCACTAGGCGGCCTTTGTATATACAGGTATTCCATTTTATTGATTAATGCTACAAGCCATGCTTTGGATTGGCTCATGACCTGTGTGTTGATGTCCATCTTTATATTTGAGAACTAAGGGCTCTGTTCTTTTAACCATGAACCAATTTAAGTAGCAAGTCTGTTTTTGTTGGTTAGTTGTATCATTGTTATTCAACACTGAGCACTAATTGACAACCAACCATGATCATTCTTTGAGAAAGCTATGGGACATACCTGAAAATATGAATTGTTCAAACAATGTTGTTATGTTATGGTTGTTTCATTACTTGCAAAGTTGTTTGAGTGGTATTTTTTCCAACTCTTTAAGCATATATTTATTTATTTTGCACCTGGTGCAACGCACAGGCACTTTTGCTAGTGATATCCAAATTATAGTTGAGCATTCCAGGAGCTTCACAACCAACCTTGATGTTGCTCAATTTTATTGCAACTAATGAAGAAGAAGCTCTGTGGGTTTCGTTTTCTGATGGAAATGGAACCGGGGGCTGAAGCCCTTTTCTTAAAAAATGAAGAAGAAGCTGCTAGCTCATGGGACATTGCTTCATTTTAGGTGAACTGCACCAAAAGGTTCCATGAATTGAATCATCCATGTTGGTGACTAGTGTCGTCCCTTCTATGATGGTGTTGACTGCAGACATGGTTCCCATCACGAGGTATGTTCCTTTTTGGTCTGACTGTTTGCCAAAGATCCTGCATGTTGAGTCTGCTCTTGTGCTACTGTTTTTAGCACTGCCATGTTAAAGCGGTAATGTTATTATTTTGCACCTTAATCTAGTGGCACTATTAATTTGAGGCAATGTTTTGGCACCGCTAGTGCCACTGATTTTTTTATATATCGAAAGAGGGGGTTTCCTCCGATTTCATTAAAGAAACCCTACCATAGAGAACCATTATCCGACAACATCTCAGTGTAAATGGGCAGTTATGCAACTACTACTAGACTGGACTGAGTACTAGCAGGAGACAAGTTTGCCACATAAGCTAGGCAGGTAGGGGGCCGCAGCACCAGCTCAACCAAGTTTGGATTAGAACCCAAATGCTACCACAGAAACATCAGGGGGGAGATAGAGCCAGTTTCAGCATCCCAGTCTAAGCACCCCCGTCCTCCATCCTTGCGACGCACGGTACACCTCATTTGCCACCTACTTGACCCTAGTGCCACTGATAAAATGAAGTAATAATACAGTTAAAATAGAGCGAGTGTCCTCTCTATCATTTCATTTCCAATGTAGATAAAGAAAGTGCTTCTCTTTGTTAGTATATGTTTCATCAACTAGTCCCATTGTTAATGTTTAAGCGTTTTTGCAAACTGGGGTGCTTAATTTTAGTTGATCTGCACAAAAATAGAGATTGGAATGTCTCAAGGCCCCTCCTTGTACTACCGTTGTACACTGATGTTCATCACTGGCAGAAAGTGTATCGGGGGGACTTGGGTCGATTTCTAGTATGAGGTGTACCATATGAGGCATCATAGGGCCCATCTCGCCCTCACAGCATCGCATACTATGATACTATCGCAATATTTTCTTCTATTTATTAGTGTACGTTTCATCAACTAGTGCAACTATAATGTAATCACGCTTTTTCATTATCTGTGCAAACAGGGTTATTCAACTACATTTTGGTGGAACTGCACAAATGTACGGATGGAACCGGCATATATGCAGAGTGCGAGGTGCCAAGTAAAGATTACCGACATCAACCCTGCTCCATCTAAGCATTGGCATCCACCACCACCAGTGGGATGTGTGGTGCTCACCGTGGACGGATCTTTCTTGGCAGTAAATCCTCTAACCAAATACTAGTAGCTTAGACTTCAAAAAATACTAGTAGCTTATATTGGCAGTTTTCTAGGGAGTACACTTTTCTAAAAGAAGCACCAATCTATTTTTCTTTATTTGTACACAGTGTCACAACTTTGACCCAAAGGTCCAGAGCTATTTTAGAGTGATTGGCATAGTACTCGGAGACAGATTGTAAGCATGGTTTTTATTAGCTGTCACACTGGTTGTAAGCACGAGAAGATGGACGATTAGGTTAGTGCGAAGCTTACCTTAAACCCTACCGACGTCGTTGAAACGAGGAGAGCGTCGAGGGAACCATGGAGAACGGTGGGGAAGGGACCTCGCACATGTCGTCGTTCTGGGAACGGGGGTCCCCAGACTTGCCTGCATGCGTCCCATGGCGTGGCTCTGCGAGCGGGCCCGTACGGCCCATCTTCACCAGCAAGGACTAAAGACCCTCGCGAGGGGCCAAGCCTCGCGAGGCGGACGACACAAGACCTCCTCAGGAGCGGCATCACCAGGCTGGCTCGCGAGTGGCGGAGAGATCAAGGCCAGGAAAACCTCGCGAGGTTTCGATGACGTGAGCCATGATGATCGAGATCAGGCGGGCATCAGGCGGGCGCTAGGCGGGCGCCAGTGCACATAGTGTCCTTGTTTCCTCTTTGGTGCTAAGGAAGCAGGCGCAGGCGCGGAGTACCGAAGCGTCAAGCAAAGGTTTCTATATCGGTGCAACGAGACCAAGACCAGCAGGACGACAAGATGGAGGTCACCGTGGAGCCCAAGACGGCGTCACCACCAGAGCCTTTGGCAGGCGAAGACTGCTTTTTTCAGGATAAGCTATACTAGTTGTCCCCTTTCAAATTAGCCGTTGTTGGCTCTCTTCTCGCTCAATATTTGAGGAGAGGACCAGGGCCTCTACAAATAGGACCAGCCAGCATCATAGCTAGGGGGATTGATCAGTCGGATCGAGAGAGAGCAGAACAACCACAAGTTCACCGAGCACAATAACACCTCTCCTCAGGAGGCTATTATTCCCCTTGTACAGTTCATCCTCAGCCCAAGAGGCAATCCACCACCACATACTAGAGTAGGGTATTACACCACAACGGTGGCCCGAACTAGTATAAATCTTGTGTCCCTTGTGTTACGAGTTCGTCGAGTTAGCCCGTAAGATCTTAGCAAAGCTAGGACGTGGATCGGTAGGGGGAGATCTTCGCGCGCACCCGAGTGTTCGAACCTTGAGGGTTTTGCCGAAACCCGTGATCCGACATTTGGCGCGCCAGGTAGGGGGTGCGCCGGAGTTTTTCCTCATCAATCTGTGTGTCGTCGCCACCTCGCTTCGCCCTCATGGAAGGCGCCTCGCTCCCTGCTCCGACGACCGGCACCGACGGCGGGGCCAGCGGGCTCCTAGCCTTGCCCCCCGCCCTGCGACGGGTGCAATGGCCTCCCAAGTTCAAGCCGGAGATGCCGCCGCGCTACGACGGCGCGGCGGACCCAACGGCTTTCCTGCTGGCGTATGAGGAGGTCGTCCTTAAGGCCGGGGCCGACGACAAGGTCATGGCCAAATGGCTTCCCATGGCCCTCACTGGCGCACCATGCGCCTGGCTGCTCAACCTCCCCGGATCCACGGCGGCATCCTGGGAGGAGTTGCGCGGCCTCTTCATTGCGCTCCACACGGCACTGGTACCCCACGCGGTTGCAGCCCTCCTCGGCGGCTCACAAGAACCACCCTCAGATCGTCATGCCAAGTCGTTCTTTCGCCAGGTTGGCGCTGCTTCCAAGCACCCCGGGGCTTCACCGGGCTGGGCCGCGCCCGAGGCCGACCTTACCTTTGACTCAGGGGATCATCCCGCCTCCACCGTCGGCTCGGGTGTGCTCCCAATGCTTTGCACGCCCACCATCTGCCATGTGTCCATCACCAAGACGCTCATCGACGGTGGCGCCGGCCTCAACGTGCTCTCCGTCGAGGCCTTCAGCCTTCTTCATGTACCGCTCGAGCGGCTCCGTCCTAGCAAGCCTTTCTCAGGGGTTGGCGGAGGCTCTGCCCGCTCCTTGGGGCAGATCCGCGTCCCCGTGACCTTCGGCACGCGCGACAACTACCGCACCGAGCTCATCAACTTCAACATTGCCCACATCGGCCTCCTGTACAACGCCATCCTCAGGTACCCGGCTCTGGCCCAGTTCATGGCAGCAACCCATCCGGCTTACAACCTCATGAAGATGCCGAGGAGCGAGGGTGTCCTCACCATCAAGGGGGATGCCAAGGAAGCCTTGATGACGCTCAAGCTCGCCCTCAAGACCGCCGCAATAGCGCAGCCCTCCGACTCGGATGCCTCCAAGGTCGAGGGAGCCGGACCAACCAAGAAGAAGCAGTTTTTCACTCGGGACAAGGCAGAAACCAAGCGAGTGCCAGTCGAGGAGGACGGCTCCTCAGGGGCAACCTTTACCATAGGCGTCAACCTCGAGCCTGCTCAGGAGGAGGCGTTGGTGAAGTTCTTGCGCGCGAACAAGGAAGTGTTCGCTTGGGAGCCTGATCAGCTGGTGGGGGTCCCAAGAGAGGTGATAGAGCATCACCTGAAGGCGTGCCCCAATGTACGCCCCGTGAAGCAGAAGGCGAGGCGGCAGTCCATGGAGAAGCAAGCTTTCATCGTCCAAGAAACCCGCAAGCTGGAGGCCGCAGGTGTCATTCGCGAGGTTCGGTACCTCGAGTGGCTGGAAAACCCCGTTGTCATCCCCAAGAAATGCGGGAAGGAGCAGATGTGCGTCGACTTCACCAACCTCAACAAGGCATGCCCCCAAGATGCGTTCCCACTTCCACGCATCAACCAGATCGTCGACTCCACTGCCAAGTGCGACTAGTTGTGCTTCCTGGATGCGTTCTCAGGGTATCACCAGATCAAGATGGCGGTAGAAGATGTGGAGAAGACAGCCTTCCTAACCCCGTGTGGGGTATACTGCTACACTTGCATGCCTTTCGGACTGCGCAACGCAGGCGCAACCTTCCAGCGGCTCATGCACATCGCCTTGGGTCGGCAGCTCGGGAGGAATGCTGAAACCTAAGTCGACGACATCGTGGTGAAGTCTCGGGAGGCAAGGACCTTGATACAAGACCTGGAGGAGACCTTTGAAAGCCTCCGCCAGGTGGACTTGCATCTCAACCTGGAGAAGTGCGTATTTGGCGTCCCTTCCAGCAAGCTGTTGGGCTTCCTTGTGTCCCACAGGGGGATCGAGGCCAACCCAGAGAAGGTCAAGGCCATTGAAGACATGAGTCCACCGCAAACCCTCAAGGAAATGCAGAAGCTTGCTGGACGGGTGATTGCGTTGGGATGCTTTATTTCCAAGCTGGGAGAGCGTGCCCTAGCCTTCTTCAAGCTGATCAAGAAGAAGGGCCCGTTCGAGTGGACCCCGGAGGCTGACCGAGCATTTCAAGACCTTAAGAGATACCTGACTAGCCCCCGAGTGATGGTGGCGCCGTGACCTCTTGAGCCCCTAGTGCTCTATCTTGCCGCCACTCCCTACTCCACCAGCGCGGCTTTAGTGGCAGTTCAGGAAGAACACCAAGCCAAGGGCGCATCGCGCCGAGCTACACCTCTAGCAGAGACGACGTAAGACCAGGAGGGTGCCACAAGGGCCGCCGCAGCAACAGCAGAAGAGCAAGCTCAGCAGGATGACGCTCCCGAACCCGCAAAGGCCTCGACAAGCAATCGAGCGTTAGGGGCTCCGCCACCTCAGGAGGCACCACAACTCCCGGAAGACGCAATCCTCATCAGTGCGCCTACCCTAGTCGAGCACCCGATATACTTTGTCAGCACAGTGTTGCGGGACGCAAGAGCGCGGTACCCCATGCCTCAGAAGCTCCTGCTCGCGCTCCTGGTGGCCTCACGAAAGCTGCGGCACTACTTTCAAGGCCACCCCATCAAAGTCGTCTTGGCCTACCCGTTGGAGAGGGTGCTCAGGAGCCCCAACTCTGCTAGAAGGGTTGCTGAGTGGAACATCGAGTTACAAGCATTCCAGTTGGAGTTCAGCACTACCAGGGTCATCAAGGGAGTCGCACTCGCTGATTTCTTGGCAGAATGGACAAACACCCCGGCGCTTGAAGTAGGCGAAGATCGGTGTGACGCCCCGAGACCGATGCGCGAGAATACTTCCATATGTTCCGGGTTTCACCATGTGTTTCATTTGTGCCTACCCTTTTATTTTTGCATTGCATCATGTCATCATGCCATTATCTCATAAATCTTTTGCAACTCAACTAAATAAATGGCATGGATCTTTGATCCATTTAAATCGAGGGAATTCACATGGTGATTCTCTTTATAACATATCCTCCCGATATTAGGGAGCTATATTAAATATTTCATTTGTTGGAATTAACCGGAACACACTTGCAAAATAAATCTCAATGCCTTTGTTATCACAAACTCTTGGCCTCTAACTTTGCCATATATCATTTCGTCATTTTCCGGAGCTGCACCTAAATTCTCAACATTTTTGGACATTTCTAATTCCTAGCCCTTGTTCAAACCTTTTCAATTAAATTCAAATGACTTTGAATTTAATTCTTGCAATCATGTCCACTCCTACTTTTCTTTGACCGTGCACATTTTTGTGAGTCCGGGGAAATTATCCCCGTGCCCAAATTCCTTCTCCGACCTTTTTTTTCTCTCATTTTCTTTCTTTGTTATTTGTTGTTTTGGCAAATAAAGAGAAGTATGAGGGAGAGACAGCAGACCAGGCCTCTGGCCTTTTCCTTCCCACCAATTTGGCCTAAGGCCCAGCCGCCGGCCTCTCTAGGAGCAGCCCCTCCCTCTCTACTGGGCCGGCCCAAGGCCAAAGCCCACCGAACCTTCCTAACCCTAGCGCGCACCCACTCCCCTCGATCGTGCCCTCGTCCTCCTGCGCCGCCAGAGACACACGCACGCAGGCGCGACCCCCTCTTTCTCTCGATCTCCCTCTCGGTCCCTCCCTCGCTCGAGCCCCGATCCCTCACCCTCTCTCCTCGCGTGCCCTCCAGCGGCAACTTCCAGGCCTCGCCGGCGACCTCGACCTTCAAGAGGCCTCAGCTCCTCCGCCCGCCTCCTAGTGGCCTCCCATGGTGATCTGCATCTGCCTCGCGCTCGCCTTCTTCTTCTCTTCCTCGTGCGCCCGCGACCATGGCCCTGGTCATCAAGCTCGCCTGCGTCTCCTAGGCGCCGTATCTCCTCCATGTAGCCTTCCCTCTCGTCGCTCCCGTCGTCAACCGCGCTCCCAGGCTCCTGCCTCCTCCCTGGCCGAGGACAGCCACCGCCGGAGCTCCACCCCGCCGACCGACGAGGCCACGACCAAGCTGGAGCCTCCTCTCCTCCCTCTGCGTCGCGCCTCCCGAGCAGCTCCTGGATCCTCTTTCCTCCCGCTGGGACCAGAAGCGCCGCCACCAGCTTTCCGCCTCGCCTCGCTTGTCCGCTGCCGTCGCCTGCTGTTGTTCCCAGCGCCTCCAGCCGCGCGCCCTACCTTCGTTGTCGTTGACCCGAGCTCCGTTGTGACCTCAAGGCCAGGGGCGCCCTGTCCACCGTGTGCTCCGTCGCCCACGGCCAAGCACCTCAAGACGAAGCCCTTTTTTCGTTGATGCAAACGGTTATACGAACATGACACAGATTCGAAACGCAAGACGATGCCTCCGTTGCACCCATGCCGAGCAGGAGTATTTTGGATTCGTCAAGTACGACTACATATCCAGGATGTGTCAAGTACCCCACCGTCAAGACCGAGACCGCCCGGAGACCACGAATCTGTGAGGTTCCACTACCGCCGCCGTGGATCCGACAAGTTCGCGAGTACCTCTACCTCCCACGACGACCTTGTACAACTACCATCGCCGACGACCCGAGTACCACTACCGTCGACCCTCGAAGACTCCGTGGACGTCAAGATCCTCGCTGTGACCTCGAACATCTACGGAATGTGCACGACTACAAATGGGTACCACGACCATTGCCGAAGACCCGTGTAACGGTATCGCCAAGTTCGACTACCACAGCAAGAACGACTACTTCCACTATCGTCGTCGCGAGAACGCCTACTTCCCTCTATGAACGAGAACCGTCCCCTTTGCACGCTCCGAAGGTATAACCCTGAGACGACGTCCGTGAACGAATGCTTTAGATGTTTGAGATGCTCATGTTTGCACTGTGTCCAATTTGTCACTCGTTTCCTTGTCGCCAACTCGTGGGACACCCGGTATCCGGGAGCGCCCCACCATCTTCTGCATGCAACCGCACACTTCTCCTTTGCATCGGTATCTCAATCGAGTTACTAGAACCGGAACGCTGCCGTGCCACCGTTTTTGTTATCGTTGTCGTGGCACCCCTTTCCTTTCCACCACGGTGACAAATGCTTCATATTGCTCTTGTCAACTTTTAATAAAATTGCATAAACTTGATCATGTCATCCGCATCATGTTAACAACATTAAGAAGGTTTAAATTGTTGTTTGCGATAATTTACTAATGCTTATGGGGATTTACCGGATTTGTTGTTTGCTTTATCCGGCCCCATTTAAATTGTTTAGATAGATAATCCCTTTATGTTTCACCTCTTGACATGCTTAACAACATTTAATATTGTTGGGTACATAACCGAGAGAGAACTAAATATTTGATGTGGTGTTTCGTCAATATGCAACGGTGTTACATATTGAGCTCCACTTAACTTGTAGTATTGTTTGTGCACCTTGCCATGCCATGAATCATTAAACCGGACATGCATCATACTTGATTGTGCATCATGCCATGATTATGTGGTGGTTGTTTACTATGTTATTTGCTCTTTTCCGGTGTTGCTTCTTCGGGTTGGTTCCGATAACGTCGCGTTTGTGAGGACCCGTTCGACTTCGCCTATTTGTCTTCTTCATGGACTTGCTCTTCTTCCTTGCGGGATTTCAGGCAAGATGACCATACCCTCGAAATCACTTCTATCTTTGCTTGCTAGTTGCTCGCTCTTTTGCTATGCCTATGTTGCGATACCTACCACTTGCTTATCATGCCTCCCATATTGTTGAACCAAGCCTCTAACCCACCTTGTCCTAGCAAACCGTTGTTTGGCTATGTTACCGCTTTGCTCAGCCCCTCTTATAGCGTTGTTAGTTGCAGGTGAAGATTGAAGTTTGTTCCTTGTTGGAACATGTTTACTTGTTGGGATATCACAATATATCTTATTTAATTAATGCATCTATATACTTGGTAAAGGGTGGAAGGCTCGGCCTTATGCCTGGTGTTTTGTTCCACTCTTGCCACCCTTGTTTCCGTCATATCGGTGTTATGTTCCCGGATTTTGCGTTCCTTACGCGGTTGGGTAATAATGGGAACCCCTTGACAGTTCGCCTTGAAGAAAACTCCTCCAACAAGGCCCAACCTTGGTTTTACCATTCGCCACCTGGCCTTTTTCCCTTGGGAGTCGCGCATCCCGAGGGTCATCTTTATTTTAACCCCCCCCCTCGGGCCAGTGCTTGTCTAAGTGTTGGTCCGAACTAGAGTCCTTTGCAGCGCCACCTTGGGGAAACTTGAGGGCTGGTTTTAGTTGTACGGAGCTCTCATCCGGTGTTGCCCTGAGAACGAGATATGTGCAGCTCCTATCAGGATGTCGGCGCATCGGGCGGTCTTGCTGGTCTTGTTTTACCTGTCGAAATGTCTTGTAACCGGGATTCCGAGCCTGATCGGGTCTTCCCGCTAGAAGGAATATCCTTCGTTGACCGTGAGAGCTTGTGATGGGCTAAGTTGGGACACCCCTGCAGGGATTTGAACTTTCGAAAGCCGTGCCTGCGGTTATGGGCAGATGGGAATTTGTTAATATCCGGTTGTAGAAAACCTGAAGTTGACCTTAATTAAAATGCATCAACCACGTGCGTAACCGTGATGGTCTCTTCTCGGCGGGGTCCGGGAAGTGAACACAGTGTTGGAGTTATGTTTGACGTAGGTTGTTCTAGGATCACTTCTTGATCATAGTTGTTCGACCGTGCTTTTGCCTCCTCTTCTCGCTCCCATTTGCGTATGTTAGCCACCATATATGCTAGTCGCTTGCTGCAGCTCCACCTCATACCTTTTACCTTACCTATGAGCTTAAATAGTCTTGATCGCGAGGGTGTGAGATTGCTGAGTCCCCATGACTCACAGATATTTCCAAAACCAGCTTGCAGGTGCCGATGAGACCGTGCATATGACGCAACCAAGTTCAGGAGGAGCTCGATGAAGATCTTGTCCTTTGTGTTGTTTCGTTCTAGTTGATCAGTAGTGAAGCCCAGTTGGGGTCGATCGAGGACCTTGTCGCATTTGGGGTTCTTCTTTTCTTTTGGTTCCGTAGTCGGACCTTGATTGTATTTGGTTGATGTAATGCTTTATTCATGTAATTGTGTAAAGTGGCGATTGTAAGCCAACTATGTATCTCTTTCCCTTATGTATTACATGGGTTGTGTGAAGATTACCTCACTTGCAACATTGCTTTCAATGCGGTTATGCCTCTAAGTCATGCTTCGACACGTAGGAGATATAGCCGCATCGAGGGCGTTATAAGTTGGTATCAGAGCCTTCCCCGACCTTAGGAGCCCCCACTGCTTTATCGAATTAGCGGACGAGTTGAGTCTAGAAAAATGTTTTGAGTCATTTAGGAATTATATATCGGAGAGTTTAGGAATTCTTTTTACTCCCCAGTCCCTTCATCGCTTTGGTGAGGCATCCTGACGTAGAGTTTTGACTCTTCTCTTCTCAAATTTCACTAAAAAAAATTAGGATCACGTGGGTATCTTGGAATCGTTTCGATGATTTTGTGACGAGAACATTGTTCTTGGTGCCTCCTGTCATTTAGGGGTTGTGGCAGTGTCCCGGGGAGTTGAGCTCCGAGGTGTTGTCGTCACAATTTTATCGTTGCAGTTCTGGAAGACCTGAGTTTAGTTCGCCGACATCGAAAATCTCTTTTATGCAGTTGTTGGTGAGATAACCTCGATGCCACCTAGTACTGGGGCGGGAGTTCGGGAGTATTGCCATAACTCGTATAACGGATGCTTTTCGAAGGTTGAGGTAGATGATTTCCGAAGGTTTCTTGGTTATGTGTTGAAGCATGGATACAGCTGGATGTGGGATTTGCTAGTTTTGGGTGAGATATTATGCTTCCCCTGTATCCCCAACACCTGATTGCATAACCGGAAAGGTTCGGGAGTTTCATAAGTGGGAATTCAAGTAGCTCTTAGGATATCTTTCCGACAGATGTATGATATGAAATTAGGGTTCGACGTCTAGTGGTCCGCCTATTCACGATTGGTTTTACAGTGGTCTCGTTGTGTCTTAAAGAGTCCTTGCCTATGCCGACTCGGGGACGCTTCGTATGTCATGTGCACTGCCTTGTACATGATGGTGCTGTACGATCGAGCCCGTGTAGGCCCCACCATGAAAACTTCGGACGAAATCTCTATCATATGTTTGTTCCGGCTTATTCTGCAAGCCAATCCTTTGTTTTTGTTTTTGAGTTGTGGTATTCGAGTTGCTTCGAAGTCAAATGTTGATTCCATACCTTTTCCAAGTGGTGCTCTCATATTTCTATGTGAATACCAACCCTTCTCGATCATCGAGTTTGTCATGTCAATCCTTTTCACCGGTGTGTTTCTCTTCAAGTGGATCCGAACATTTCAACATCCGCAAGATCCAATCTCAGTTCTTTTCAACGGTGTTCATTTCATTCGTCCCAAATTGCCTTTGTTTTCCCTCCCTCCCACCCTTTTCTTCAAGGAACCAGATTTCTTATTCAAGTATCCATTTTATTGATGGAAGTCTCTCCATTCTTTTTCCGCCAATATTTTATCCGGTGATTCTCATGAAGATCCTAACGGAACTTCAAGTTATCATTCTTTGTTTCTTCTCTTCTCCAGCGGTTTCAAATCAACCTTTTGGTGTTGATCATATCCTTTTTTCCCTCGTTTCTAATGCTTCCTCTTGCCTGTGCACCTCTTAACCATCCACTTCTCGTTATTCAATTGTTCCGGAGTGCTCAAGATATCTCGAGGATGTTATCTTATTCAAGTCTTTTAGTTCAACCGGTGCAATCTCTCTCTTTAAATCATCTCAACGGTGTTTCTCTTGAGTGGGTCCTAACCCACAGGTCTTTTTCCAGGATCTTACCTGACTCTTCTAATTCTCCCCGAGTTATTCTCAAATTCTTTTCCAAGTTGACGTAAGAATGATTCATCATCAGCCATATGCTTTTCTCCAAGATCTTTCAATTATTTTCATCATTGGTTCAACTTTTCTATTCTTCTCATCCCGGAGTATCTCAACTATTTGGTGGTGTTCCTCGTCGTCATTCTCTACATTTGAAGACCGAAGAAGAGTTTTCCCTTGAATCTTGTTTCGTTCTATCAAAGATTCGTGGTTCTAGCTTAATGTCATCCTCTCATAATTGTTTTGTTTGTGAGTATTCTTTTCACCTATCTGGAGCAATTCAAGATTCTTTTCAGTTTGTTTCTCCGGAGCCCATCATCTCAGAATTTATTCATTCTCATCTTTCAGGTATGGTTCTCCAAATCTTACCGGTGCTTCGTTCAAGTGATCTCTAATCAGTTCGTGATCTCTTCGTTCTCTTTTATCTAAATTCCCCTCAAGTATCTTCATTTGTTCTCTAATTCTTCCCGGTGCTTCTTTATTTTTTTCTCTTCTTCGTTCATTTTCAATTCTTATGGTGGTTCGTTCAAGATTCTTCTTACCTTGTTATCATATCAATTCATTCATGTTTTTCAAATTCTACCGGTGGATCGTTGAAGACTTTCTCAAGTTTGCGCTATATCTATCTTAATCTTTCTATGAGGATAAGTAGTATGTCAAATCCGTTGCTTGTCGGCAATTAAATTGTTGAAGGATACGCATAACATAATTCTTATTCTTGTTCCATCCAAATGATTAAGTCCCTATTCCGGAGGTTCATCAAAATTCTTGATCTCAATTGTTCATCTTATCTTTGTCCCGGAGTTCCTACCTCTCGCAATTATATCACCATAGAGATTCAACTAAATCATTACAAGGATTCACCTTGGGTCTTCAACTTCCCTTTCCTTTCGTTTGATTCATTCCTTTTGTTACCGGAGTTCTTCATGAAGGTTCTACATGATGGTCCATAAAGGACTTAATCCGTTCTCGAAACGTTCAGCAAGGTTAATTTCAGAAGATCTCAAGTATTTCTTCATCTTGCAATCCGGAGTGCATTTCTTTCTACCGTATCATTGGAGGTGGTTTTACATCATTCTTGATAATTTGAGTTCATGCTTCATGATTCACACATTGTTAAGAATGAGGTATTTTAAATCAATCAACCTATTCGTTGGATTTGTCTTGGGTTATATTTCACCTAAAGCCTTCCCTAAGGATTGTTGTTATATGGTGCTTATAAATGATCCAATTTCTTCATTTATCCTTTCCGGTGCGACATACTTTCTCGCCAATCTGTTCATACCAATCCAATTCTTTTCCCGCGAGTGGCAGGTTGTCACCTCTTAATTGAGATGTATTCCATAAGACCATATCAAGCGTATTCTTTTTGTTGTTGGTGTTCCAACAACTCCGTTCGACCCTTATCCTAAAGATGCCTTTTCAAACTCTTTTGTGGCAGAAGTTGGCATTTTCTTCTCCATTCTCCTATTTCTATTATCTATCTTGTATTCTTTCGTTCCGGAGGCATTGCGATGTTGTTATTTTCACCCATCATCTCATTTTGTCAAAGATCATGTTCTTTTCATGCCTATCCATTTAACCGGAGTGTTGTGCCCTTCTGTTCAAGTTCTTCTCGTCTTATCAAGTTTCCTATCTCTTTCTACCAGAGTGCTGTCCGAATTTGTTCTTCCTTGTCCCTCTTTTCTAACGGAGTGTTTTTCAACTTCGTGCATCTCCGTTGTATTCTTTTTCTCGAAATGGCTTAACCTCTCAAGGTTCTTTGGTTTCTCTCATTTGTCAAAGAAGCAACTTAGTTTTACCTCTTCTCTTTCTTTTCCGTTTTCCCCCTCCGGTGCCATCCTAGACCTCGGGACGAGATCCTCTTGTAGTGGTGGAGTGCTGTGACGCCCCGAGACCGATGCACGAGAATACTTCCATATGTTCCGGGTTTCGCCGTGTGTTTCATTTGTGCCTGCCCTTTTATTTTTGCATTGCATCATGTCATCATGTCATCATCTCATAAATCTTTTGCAACTCAACTAAATAAATGGCATGGATCTTTGATCCATTTAAATCAAGGGAATTCACATGGTGATTCTCTTTATAACATATCCTCCCGATATTAGGGAGCTATATTAAATATTTCATTTGTTGGAATTAACCGGAACACACTTGCAAAATAAATCTCAATGCCTTTGTTATCACAAACTCTTGGCCTCTAACTTTGCCATATATCCTTTCGTCATTTTCCGGAGCTCCACCTAAATTCTCAACATTTTTGGACATTTCTAATTCCTAGCCCTTGTTCAAACCTTTTCAATTAAATTCTAATGACTTTGAATTTAATTCTTGCAATCATGTCCACTCCTACTTTTCTTTGACCGTGCACATTTTTGTGAGTCCGGGGAAATTATCCCCGTGCCCAAATTCCTTCTCCGACCTTTTTTTCTCTCAGTTTCTTTCTTTGTTATTTGCTGTTTTGGCAAATAAAGAGAAGTATGAGGGAGAGACAGCAGACCAGGCCTCTGGCCTTTTCCTTCCCACCAATTTGGCCTAAGGCCCAGCCGCCGGCCTCTCTAGGAGCAGCCCCTCCCTCTCTACTGGGCCGGCCCAAGGCCAAAGCCCACCGAACCTTCCTAACCCTAGCGTGCACCCACTCCCCTCGATCGTGCCCTCGTCCTCCTGCGCCGCCAGAGACACACGCACGCAGGCGTGACCCCCCTCTTTCTCTCGATCTCCCTCTCGGTCCCTCCCTCGCTCGAGCCCCGATCCCTCACCCTCTCTCCTCGCGCGCCCTCCAGCGGCAAATTCCAGGCCCCGCCAGCGACCTCGACCTTCAAGAGGCCTCAGCCCCTCCGCCCGCCTCCTAGTGGCCTCCCAGGGTGATCTGCATCTGCCTCGCGCTCGCCTTCTTCTTCTCTTCCTCGTGCGCCCGCGACCATGGCCCTGGTCATCAAGCTCGCCTGCGTCTCCTAGGCGCCGTATCTCCTCCATGCAGCCTTCCCCCTCTTTGCTCCCGTCGTCAACCGCGCACCCAGGCTCCTGCCTCTTCCCTGGCCGAGGACAGCCACTGCCGGAGCTCCACCCCACCGGCCGACGAGGCCACGACCAAGCCGGAGCCTCCTCTCCTCCCTCTGCGTCGCGCCTCCCGAGCAGCTCCTGGATCCTCTTTCCTCCCGCTGGGACCAGAAGCGCCGCCACCAGCTTTCTGCCTCGCCTCGCTTGTCCGCTGCCGTCGCCTGCTGTTGTTCCCAGCGCCTCCAGCCGCGCGCCCTACCTTCGTTGTCGTTGACCCGAGCTCCGCTGTGACCTCAAGGCCAGGGGCGCCCTGTCCACCGTGTGCTCCGTCGCCCACGGCCAAGCACCTCAAGACGAAGCCCTTTTTTTCGTTGATGCGAATGGTTATACGAACATGACCCAGATTTGAAACGCAAGACGATGCCTCCGTTGCACCCATGCCGAGCAGGAGTATTTTGGATTCGTCAAGTACGACTACATATCCGGGATGTGTCAAGTACCCCACCGTCAAGACCGAGACCGCCTGGAGACCACGAATCCGTGAGGTTCCACTACTGTCGCCGTGGATCCGACAAGTTCGCGAGTACCTCTACCTCCCACGACGACCTTGTACAACTACCATCGCCGACGACCCGAGTACCACTACCGTCGACCCTGGAAGACTCCATGGACGTCAAGATCCTCGCCGTGACCTCGAACATCTACGGAATGTGCACGACTACAAATGGGTACCACGACCATTGTCGAAGACCCGTGTAACGGCATTGCCAAGTTCGACTACCGCAGCGAGAACGACTACTTCCACTACCGTCGTCGCGAGAACGCCTACTTCCCTCTACGAAGGAGAACCGTCCCCTTTGCACGCTCCGAAGGTATAACCCTGAGACAACGTCTGTGAACGAATGCTTGCGATGTTTGAGATGCTCATGTTTGCACTGTGTCCAATTTGTCACTCGTTTCCTTGTCGCCAACTCATGGGACACCCGGTATCCGGGAGCGCCCCACCATCTTCTGCACGCAACCGCACACTTCTCCTTTGCATCGGTATCTCAATCGAGTTACCAGAACCGGAACACTGCCGTGGGACCGTTTTCGTTATCGTTGCCGTGGCACCCCTTTCCTTTCCACCACGATGAAAAATGCTTCATATTGCTCTTGTCAACTTTTAATAAAATTACGTAAACTTGATCATGTCATCTGCATCATGTTAACAACATTAAGATGGTTTAAATTGTTGTTTGCGTTAATTTACTAATGCTTATGGGGATTTACCGGATTTGTTGTTTGCTTTATCCGGCCCAATTTAAATTGCTTAGATAGATAATCCCTTTATGTTTCACCTCTTGACATGCTTAACAACATTTAATATTGTTGGGTACATAACCGAGAGAGAACTAAATAATTGATGTGGTGTTTCGTCAATATGCAACGGTGTTGCATATTGAGCTCCACTTAACTTGTAGTATTGTTTGTGCACCTTGCCATGCCATGAATCATTAAACCGGACATGCATCATACTTGATTGTGCATCATGCCGTGATTATGTGGTGGTTGTTTACTATGTTGTTTGCTCTTTTTCGGTGTTGCTTCTTCGGGTTGGTTCCGATAACGTCGCGTTTGTGAGGACCCGTTCGACTACGACCGTTTGTCTTCTTCATGGACTCATTCTTCTTCCTTGCGGGATTTGAGGCAAGATGACCATACCCTCGAAATCACTTCTATCTTTGCTTGCTAGTTGCTCGCTCTTTTGCTATGCCTATGCTGCGATACCTACCACTTGCTTATCATGCCTCCCATATTGTTGAACCAAGCCTCTAACCCACCTTGTCCTAGCAAACCGTTGTTTGGCTATGTTACCGCTTTGCTCAGCCCCTCTTATAGCGTTGTTAGTTGCAGGTGAAGATTGAAGTTTGTTCCTTGTTGGAACATGGCAATGTTGTTCCTTGTTGGAACATGTTTACTTGTTGGGATATCACAATATATCTTATTTAATTAATGCATCTATATACTTGGTAAAGGGTGGAAGGCTCGGCCTTATGCCTGGTGTTTTGTTCCACTCTTGACACCCTAGTTGTTGTCATATCGGTGTTATGTTCCCGGATTTTGCGTTCCTTACGCGGTTGGGTAATAATGGGAACCCCTTGACAGTTCGCCTTGAAGAAAACTCCTCCAGCAAGGCCCAACCTTGGTTTTACCATTCGCCACCTAGCCTTTTTCCCTTGGGAGTCACGCATCCCGAGGGTCATCTTTATTTTAACCCCCCCCCCGGGCCAGTGCTTGTCTAAGTATTGGTCCGAACTAGAGTCCTTTGCAGCGCCACCTCGGGGAAACTTGAGGGCTGGTTTTAGTTGTACGGAGTGCTCATCCGGTGTTACCCTGAGAATGAGATATGTGCAGCTCCTATCAGGATGTCGGCGCATCGGGCGGTCCTGCTGGTCTTATTTTACCTGTCGAAATGTCTTGTAACCGGGATTCCGAGCCTGATCGGGTCTTCCCGCTAGAAGGAATATCCTTCGTTGACCGTGAGAGCTTGTGATGGGCTAAGTTGGGACACCCCTGCAGGGATTTGAACTTTCGAAAGCCGTGCCCGCGGTTATGGGCAGATGGGAATTTGTTAATGTCCGGTTGTAGAAAACCTGAAGTTGACCTTAATTAAAATGCATCAACCGCGTGCGTAACCGTGATGGTCTCTTCTCGGCGGGGTCCGGGAAGTGAACACGGTGTTGGAGTTATGTTTGACGTAGGTTGTTCTAGGATCACTTCTTGATCATAGTTGTTCGACCGTGCTTTTGCCTCCTCTTCTCGCTCCCATTTGCGTATGTTAGCCACCATATATGCTAGTCGCTTGCTGCAGCTCCACCTCATACTTTTTACCTTACCTGTGAGCTTAAATAGTCTTGATCGCGAGGGTGTGAGATTGCTGAGTCCCCATGACTCACAGATACTTCCAAAACCAGCTTGCAGGTGCCGATGAGACCATGCATATGACGCAACCAAGTTCAGGAGGAGCTCGATGAAGATCTTGTCCTTTGTGTTGTTTCGTTCTAGTTGATCAGTAGTGGAGCCCAGTTGGGGTCGATCGGGGACTTTCTCGCATTTGGGGTTCTTCTTTTATTTTGGTTCCGTAGTCGGACCTTGATTGTATTTGGTTGATGTAATGCTTTATTCATGTAATTGTGTGAAGTGGCGATTGTAAGCCAACTATGTATCTCTTTCCCTTATGTATTACATGGGTTGTGTGAAGATTACCTCACTTGCGACATTGCTTTCAATGCGGTTATGCCTCTAAGTCGTGCTTCAACACGTAGGAGATATAGCCACATCGAGGGCGTTACAATCGGTCCCTCTCACAGGGAAGTGAGGCGCCTGACGGCTGGGTCATGTATTTCGATGGTGCCTTCGCACACCAGGGCGCGGGGGCTGGAGCGGTGCTCATCTCGCCCACTCAGGACAAGCTCTACTATGATGTGCATCTCTGCTTTCAGTAGGACGAGAAGGTCTCCAACAACATAGCAGAATACGAGGGCCTCATAGCTGGCCTGAAAGCTGCGGCAACTCTGGGGGTGAAGCGCCTCACCGTTAGGGGTGACTCGCAGCTCCTCGTCAACTTCTCCAACAAGGTGTACGAGCCGAAGGACGAGCACATGGAAGCATACCTCGCGGAGGTGCGCAAGATGGAGAAGCAATTCCTGGGCCTGGAGTTGCAGCACGTGCCCCGTGGCACCAACAAGGAAGCTGACGAAATTGCCAGAAGAGCATCCAAGCGACGGCCCCAAGAGACTGGCGTCTTCGATGAGCGGCTCTTCAAGCCATCCGCAACACCACCGCTTTCGAGAACAGCTCAGCCTCGAGAGGAACTCCCACAGCCGCCTGCCACAGGAGCCCCGGCGTGTGGCCCGACCTCGGGAGCGCGCCTACTCTTGGCACTCGAGCCCCAGGAGGGATGCTGGACCAAGGAATTCAAGGAATACCTGACACAAGGGACGTTACCGGGGAAGGAGGAGGACGCGGAGCGCGTGGCCCGGCAGGCCACAGCATACTGCATCCAGGACGGTGAGTTATACAGGAAGCGGTGAAATGACGTCTCACTGCGTTGTATCTCCAGGGAACAGGGGAAAGAGCTGATAGCCGACATACACGGCGGGGACTGCGGGCACCATTCGTTGTCACGAACCCTCGTCAGCAAGGCATTTCGCAGCGGATTCTACTGGCCCACGACGCTCAATGACGCAACTGAGCTGGTGAAGTCATGCGAGGCCTGCCAATTCCACACCAAGCAGATCCATCAGCCAGCTCAGGGCCTCCAGACCATTCCACTCTCGTGGCCATTTGTAGTGTGGGGGCTAGATATCCTGGGCCCGTTCCCTCGGGCGCCTGGGGGCTATAGATACCTCTACGTCGCCATCGACAAGTTCACTAAGTGGGCGAAGGTTGAAGCCGTCCGCACCATCCCAGCTGGCTCTGCGGTCAAGTTCATCAAGGGCCTCATGAGCCGTTTTGGGGTCCCCAACCGCATCATCACCGATAATGGCTCGCAGTTCACTAGTAATCTCTTCAAGTCATATTGTTCTAACCTTGGAATGCAGATCTGCTATGCTTCAGTAGTGCACCCCAGGAGCAATCGCCAGGCCAAACGTGCCAATGCGGAGGTCCTGAGAGGCCTCAAGACCAGGACCTTCAAGAAGAAGCTCGAGGTCTGCGGCAGGGGCTGGCACGATGAGCTCCAGTCCGTGATGTGGTCCATCCGCACCACCGCCACCAACCCGACGGGCGAGACCCTGTTCTTCCTCGTCTATGGAGCAGAAGCAATCCTCCCTCACGAGGTCATACATCACTCCGCACGGGTCCTGGCGTTTGATGAAACGCAGTAGGACGCCAGGCGGGGAATGGACCTTGTGCTGGGGGAGGAACATTACCGCGAAGTCGCACTACGGGCAGCAAGATACCAGCAGGCACTGCGGCGGTACCACTGTCACAGCATCCGCTCTAGGACGCTTGAGGCGGGTGACCTCGTCCTGAGGCAGGTCCTCTCCAGGGAAGGGCTGCATAAGCTCCCACCCATGTGGGAGGGCCCGTTCAAGGTCGTCCATGTCTCCAGGCTTGGCGCCGCGCGCCTGGAGACATAGGACGGAGTACCCATCCAGAACGCCTGGAACATTCAGCACCTCCGGAAGTTCTACCCCTGAAGAAAGGCCCAGCGCCAGTGAAGAAGGCCCGGTGCCTGTGAAGAAAGGCCCAGCGCCAGTGAAGAAGGCCCGATGCCTGTGAAGAAAGGCCCAGCGCCAGTGAAGAAGGCCCGGTGCCTGTGAAGAAAGGCCCAGCGCCAGTGAAGAAGGCCCGGTGCTTGTGAAGAAAGGCCCAGCGCCTGTGAAGATCGCCGTCCGTGACACTCTCACGTAATAACGAGTGGGGCTGTACACGCCCCGGAGTCTCAGGAGTGTCGCCCTTGGGCCTCAGGGGCTCCCTCCCATGTCTTAGTGGCAGCACTTAGCTCCGCGTTGGTGAGAAGACGTCGAAGACTAGACTAGGTGCCGAACGCGGCTTTTCATTTGCTTTCTGAAGTTGGCTCGCCCCTCTTTAATTGAAATTGGCTTTCTGGTGTCTCTTGCTGGTCTCACCCTTTCACTTTCTGCCTATGCTTCTGCCTTCGTTTCTTTGGTCGGCCTGTACTCTCTCACGCGTTCCTCGCGAGGGGGCTGAACAGGTACCTTCGTGAGCTTCCTTCTTCTGTTTTTCGCGAGGTACCCTCATTCGAGGCCGCAAGCTGGCGCACCTCTCCCTCAATCCGTGTCCCTCGGGTACCGCGATGTGAAGTGTTGGGTCAAAGCCAACGGCACCTGCGACCAAGCCTCGGGAGACGATAAACCTCTTGACGAATTTTTTGCAGTTCCTAAGCGCCTATCAAGTCAAGGAGGCCTCGACAGGCACCATTAAGCAAGCAAGCGCCTTGTGAGGAGGAGGCTACTCCGAGCAAGTCAAGCTAAGTTATCCCTACATAAAACGGCGATGTTGCGACACAGCACAGGAGCAACAAACATAGCATAATGATTGAGATCATAATTAAAAAATGTAGTTTCATAGGAGTATAAAAGTGCAGACAATGTGATTCTCAGAGAAGAAACTGCAAGTTTCAATTTTAGATAAGAAACTACAAGTTCAGTTTCAGATAAGAAACTGTAACTTTCAGAGGCAGAGCAATTATATTAACACGGCCTTTTCAAACAGGGTTAACATCATGTTGGAAGTTTTATTCATGGTCGAAAATGGAACTACCAGCCAGTTAACATCATGTCGATCAACATTCATGCATAGCACATCTTCATATGATGCACAGTCAAAAAGGTATGATATTTTCAAAATGCTCACACAATGTCGAGTGTGCGAAAAACAGATAAAACAAGGGACGAAGTTTTGGCAAGTGTTGGACATGGTGTGCGTAGATGACAATGGGGACCCACATGTCAATAATGGCATAGGCAAAAAATTGGAAATATTTTCCCTGCATCAGGTGGAATCGAACCCGGGCGAAAGAGTTGTCACCTGTCGGGTAGTGTCACTTAGCCACTGGGCTAGTTCAGTACCTTTGTTGCCATTGTGAACATGCTGAACAAACGAGAGGAATCTGGAGAGGACTGTACATGGAGAGGCGGACAGTCGGGACCCACCAGGTCTATGGCCGTACGCAAGCAAGTGCCTCATCGAAAAAATACTTCCTCCTAATACTATATTGACGTTGAGGCCCACGGGTTTGTCAACATAGTTACATTTTTTTAGGTGCTTCAACGTAGTTACTATAGGAGATAAATTCACAACGAACCCGGAGAGCTGGCAGGTATCATTTATTATCATTGGGGCAGCAAGTATCAGCTGGGTTTTGGGCTGCCCCATCTAGGCTTTATTTTTTAACATGCGCAGCCCATGACATGCCGGTTTGTATTTTTTTTGAGGGCCGTCATGTATCGACCGGCCTATGGACCTTCCATCCGAGGTTTTATTTTTCCTGAAACATCCGCAGCCCAATTTATGTATTTTTTTGAAGAAAAAACGCAGAGGTCTATTCTATTTTTCTATATAAGAATAGGAACGCCTGGTCTAACTTATGTTTCCCTTCTAACTATATTATATATATTTAAATTATTTTATATGTTATTATATATTATTTTTATTGTCATCATATATTTAATATATACTTACATATGTAAGAAAACAATATCCCACATCTGATTAACTTATAAAAATAATTTCTTAACAATAAAATCCTGGATTTTTTTGGCAACGAAAATCCTGGTGATTGTGTACAAAAGATTGGTAAGATTTAAGGACCAATGTAATAATAAATCACTTATTATTTAAATATATTTATAACAAAATGCTCAGCTCCTGTTTATTTTTTGATAACATTGTTGCGCCCAACCCAACATTATAATTAGAATCAGCCCAGCAAAATCATGTATATCGAGAAAGTGCAAATGACCTGTAATTTTTTAGGAAAAAATAAGTGGACCGCATGGACGCTACATTATTTGTTCACCCAGCCCAGCAAATGGACTGTAATTCTAAAAAAAGATCAAATTGACTGTAAATTCTGAAAAAATGGGTTGAATATGTGCCACATTTTTGGAGGTTGAAATGTGGCCCAATAGGTCGAAGCCAACGCAAGTCATTGTCAACTTAGTCAACAAATCATTCTGACATCGTTAGCCGTTGGATTTACATCCAACAACCAGCATCCATCTTCAATCTCTCGTCTTCTTCCTCCAGCACCGTCGGGACCACCTGCTCCCGCCTCCTGCTGCTAGTAGCTCTGCTTAGCACGCTTCGCTGTGAAGCGCTACCCCACCGTGGGCCAGGCCATCCCTTCACCCCTCCACACCTCCTGTTCTTCTCCACTGACTGCCGAACCACACCGCACCAGAACCAGTTAACCCTCGTACACCTCTCCGTCTGGGACTCTACTCCCGCGACTTCCCATGTCAGGACCCCGACTCAATGTCACATCGATCTAGCCTGTAACACCTCATATCACTTTGCGGCCTCACGCACGGTATCCCCACGGGTGTCGCCTTACCTTTGTCCGGGACCGTTTGCGCCTTTTGGCTCACGTATATGATAGTGTCGCTAGCATCCATATGATAAGGAGCCCGGGCTGACATGACTAGTCGTAAACCCAAAGTGGCACAGACTTACAGGGACAGGCATCCATGACCCAGCATCGAACGTGTCGGTCATCAGCAAGTGGGTCCGGGCTGTAGCACTGGGCTAGCAGGACTCCGGTAAACCGGGCTGTAGCGGGCTAACAGGACTCCGGTACTCAATGCGTGACATTTCCCCGAAGGGACAGACACAGGAACGAAGAAGGACACATGCCGGCCAGCCTAAGTGTTCCAGAGCAGTAGCAAGCTACCATGGCTCAGTGGTAACACTAGGAGACATTTCCCGGTAAGAGAGGCTACTAAAGATAAACAACTAGATAGTCAGATCCCACACATACCAAGCATTTCAATCATACACACAATATGCTCGATATGTGCAAATACAACAAGGCATCACAACATGACTCTACGACACAAGTACTTTATTTAAGGCTCAGAGAGCCATACATAACATACACATAGGTACGGGTCACACGACCCAGCATTCAAGTCATACAGTCATACAAACCAGCAGCGGAAGTAACTTGTCTGAGTACAGACAACTAGTAAAATAAAAGAGGCTTGGAAAGCCTAGCTATACTACGTGGTCCTTCACAAGCTCAGGATCACCACCTGGGCCTTAGCCTACTCATTGATGTCAACGTCTACGAAGAACCCATCAGAAGGGGTTGCAGCGTCTTCTGTAAAAATGTAAATTATAGCAACATGAGTACAAAGGTACTCAGCAAGACTTACATCAGATCCTACATACATGCACATTATCAAGAAGGGTTGGTGGAGTTATTGCAGCAAGCCAGCTTTGACTCTTGGCTAGGCTATCCTACGAGACTCCAACTTGAAATGGTTTTGCGCACACGAGTCCACTACTCACCACTTCAATACACTACCGAGGATCCACCTCCGTCTTCCTACGGAAGAGCCATCCTCGGCACTCACACTTATCTTGAGGCTTTTAGTAGTTTCCATTTACTTGTCTATGAACTGTATAGGCAACCAAGTAGTCCTTTACCGCGGACGCGGCTATTCGAATAGATCATGTTAACCCTGCAGGGGTGTACTTCTTCATACATGTTTCCACCACTTAGCGTCTGCACACGACATGTGCTCGGCAGACTTCAAGCGAAAGCCGACGTGGGTGTAGACCACGACCTACCTAAACACCTAAGTCTCTAGTCCAGGTTTATCGCCTATCCAGGTTCCATCCATGAGGGAGTCCGGCCGAGGTTTCCCATACGGCCCCGAACGATGTGAACAGGGTTCCCGAGATACCTAACGGGTATTCGGTACACCGTGCCACGTACCTACCGCATCACAGCCCACCCCTACGGTCAGCGCTGTCCACGGCCTCCAGTAGGCTACAAACACCAGAAACTACTTGCAACTCCTGGACAGAGAACTAGGGTGAATAAGAAGTCGAGCGGGGTCATATTTCAGGGCCCAATGCATGGTAGTAGCTGTATCTTAAATCACACATACAGATCTCAGTGCTTAAGGTCGGCTTCAATGAAACAACCCACCATGTACTCCTACATGGCCTCTCATCGATACCTTTACCAAATCGTGTTCACCACATCACTCTCATTACCGACATAATCATTTCACTCTAGCCCATCACCCAGATGAACCAGACCTGACACGACTCTAAGCATAGCAGGCATAGCAAGGTAGGAACAACACATACATATGGCTCAATCAACTCCTACACATGCTAGTGGGTTTCATCTAGTTACTGTGGCAATGACAGGTCATGCAGAGGAAATGGGTTCAACTACCGTAGCACACAGCAGTTTGAAACGCGTTGTCTTAATGCAGTAAAAGAGAGCAGGAGCGAGAACATGGGATTGTATCGATATGATCAAATGGTTGGTTGCTTGCCTGATGGTTCGATGCACTGATACGATTCTTCGCTAGGGTAATCACGGTACTCCTCGGAGGCAGAACCTGCCGCAAAGAACACCGATACACAACCATCACCAAACAATGTGCGACAATATGATGCATGCATGAAACATGGCAATATGAGTGTGTTGGGCTAATGCAACTAAGACCAGAAGGGTTTGAACCAATTTGAACCAAAGATTCAAATTTCAAACTCATACATGGCCCTTTAAAGTGTTTTATCTTGTTCTGCATTAAACATCAAGTTAACTTGTTTAATCATGCATGAAAATAGTACAGATGGATAGATTGGATTTTTCTGATCATTTTTCATATATAACTTGTCTGATTTGGAGTTACAGATTAAAAGTTATGAATTTTTGAAGTTTAAACTATATTCTGGAATTTCCTATATTAGAATAAATCCAGAAATTAATTTATTGCGTCAGCCATGCGTCAGGATGACGTCAGGGTCAACGGAGACGTCCAGGTCAAACCTGACTGTGGGTCCAGGGTGTCAGGGTAATTAGATTAGTTAAAGTTTAATTAAAACTAAACCTATTTAGTTAACAGGGCTGGGCCCCACCTGTCATTGACTCATCGGAGTCAACCAGGGCCCACCCGCGGTCAAACCCAGGTCGGCTGCACCGGCGTTTAGCCGCCGGCGAGCCCGACGCGGCGGCGGAAGTGGTTTTTGCCGTTCCGGCAACCAAACGAGTCGCGGAGGCCATCGGAGTGGAGCTGAGGAGGAGCCGCAGCTCTTGGTGGAGTCCGTTGGGGTCGGGGTGGCCGGAGTTGGCGCCGGCGACGACTTTGGCGGCCACCGGAGTTCGGCCGAAGGCGAACTTGACGCTAGAGGGGTCGGTGAGGTGCGGGGAGTAGCTGGTTAGGTGCTACGTGACGTGGTGAGCATGATGGACACCAGTTGTGGCCGGAGGGTGACCGGGAGCACGTCGGCGACGAGCTCCGCGGCGGTGGGTGCGGTTGAGCTCCGGGAGGTCACTACACAGCTCGGGAGCAAGAAAAGAAGGGAGGGGAAGATGGCTAAGCTCACGGGGAGTTCGACGAAGCACTTGGTGCGGCCGGGGACGGGCCGGAGCGACGTCGGCGTTGAAGGGGATCTCCGGCGACGGCGGTTCGGTCGAGGTCGATGCGGTGGGCTCGGGCCTTGCGAGCGCTCGGGGCTCGGCTTGCTCGAAGGAGAGGAGGGTGGCGGAGCTCCTGGACACGGCGGCACGGCGTGGGGTTGACGGAGGGCGTGGCTACGGCGAGGGGGTGGCGGCGATGGCGTCGGCCATGGCGGGGGAGCGCGAGAGAGAGGAGTTGGGGGAGAATGGAGGTGTCCTGCGGGTTCACGGCGCGGCGTGGAGTTCATCCATCCAGCCACGAGGCGAGGAGGTGAAGCAGGGCGACGGCCAGCTGCGTGGCGCACGCTGCGGCCGCCGTCGGGCACCTGCCTGCCTGCCTGGCCGGCAAGCAGCTCGCTGGCGCGGCGCTGGGCTGGGCCGGCAGGTGGGCCGGGTGCTGGGCGCCAGGTAAGTTTTTGCTATTTCTCCTGTTTTCTGTTTTTTTAATACTTCTGCAACTTTGTTGAATTATTAAAAATACTTAGGCAACTCCTAAAATCACCAAACTACTCCTGGTCCATAGTTGGATTATTTCCAACATGAAACATTTTAGTTTGGAGATATTTGAGCATTTGAATATTTTATATAATTTTAAATGCCCAAATTCAAATATTTATGATTTAATTCAAAGACCCTAAGATGACCTAGGAAAATGTGCATCACTTTTGGCAGAGGTTCTGAACCAAGACAAAAATGATGGGCATTTTAGAAGGGCATTTCAGGTTCATTGAAAAAGTTTTTAGTAAACCCTAGTTGGTTTCAGAGGGGGCTGGGGGTTCTGTCATCCCCATTTCAGGTTTCTGATGAAAGAATAGACATGATGCAACACTCTAATGCATGAACTAGCTAGGGTGTGACAACTCACCCCCACTCAAAAGAATCTCGTCCCGAGATTTGGGTTCCTCCGGAAAGAGGGCGGGATACTCGAGTCGAAGACGATCCTCCCTTTCCCAAGTTGCTTCATCCTCAGAATGGTGCGACCATTGAACTTTGAGAAACTTGATATTATGACGTCGAGTGGTACGCTCGGCCTGATCGAGGATACGAATGGGGTACTCTCGATACGTGAGATTATCTTGGAGATCAAGCGTTTCGTGGTCCACTCCACGGATAGGATCCGAGAAGCAACGCCTGAGTTGAGAAACGTGGAAGACATCGTGGACTCTGGAGAGATGCGGAGGTAGTTCCAACTGGTAGGCAACTTCTCCTCGTTTAGCGAGAATACGAAAAGGTCCAATGTAACGGGGAGCCAATTTGCCTTTGATACCGAAACGATGGGTTCCCTTCAGAGGAGTAACCCGAAGGTAAGCCTTCTCGTCAACCTCGAAAGTCATAGCCTTATGTTTTCGGTCATATTGACTCTTTTGACGAGATTGGGCTGTTTTCAACTTTTCACGAACGATGCGAACTTGCTCTTCTGCTTCCTGAATCATATCCGGGCCAAAGAATTGTCTTTCCCCGGTTTCTGACCAGTTAAGGGGTGTTCGACACCGTCGTCCATAGAGAACTTCAAAAGGGGCTTTACCCAAGCTAGATTGATAGCTGTTGTTGTAAGCAAATTCGGCAAATGGAAGGCATTTCTCCCACTCCATTCCGAATGAGATAACAGAGGCTCGAAGCATGTCTTCTAGGATCTGGTTGACGCGTTCTACCTGACCACTCGATTGAGGGTGGAAAGCGGTGCTAAAAGAAAGGCGGGTTCCCATAGCATTTTGGAAACTTTCCCAAAATCGAGAGGTGAAAAGACTTCCTCGATCCGAGTTAATTTCCAAAGGAACACCATGGAGAGACACTATTCGGGAGATGTACAAGTCTGCTAACTGACTAGCAGTTATACTCTCACGAACAGGTAAGAAATGGGCCACTTTGGAAAGACGATCGACAACGACGAAGATAGCATTATTCCCTCTCTTGGTCCTGGGAAAACCGGTAATGAAATCCATACCAATTTTATCCCATTTCCATTCAGGAATAGCTAGGGGTTGAAGGGTGCCAGCAGGCCGTTGATGCTCTGCTTTTACACGACGGCAGACGTCGCAATTAGCAATATACTGAGCAATTTCTCTCTTCATCCTAGTCCACCAGAACCTCTGGCGTAGGTCCTGATACATCTTGGTACTACCGGGATGAATGGTGAGAGGAGATTCATGAGCCTCCTTAAGGATCAACTGCCGTAGATGCTGGTTCTTGGGAACCACTAAACGGTTCTCAAAGTACACAACACCATGATCATTTGTGGAGAAACAACTAGCACCTCCGCTAGCAATGTTCTCCTTGATTTTAGATATTCCCTTATCTCGCTTTTGGGCAGCGATAATTTGATCCGTAAGAGTAGGTTTCGCCACCAAGGTGGAAAGAAATCCTTGAGGAACAATGTGAAGGTTAAGCTTCCGAAATTCCTCATGGAGAAGCGGTTGACTTTGTTGTAACATCAGGTTGTTACAATAAGATTTACGACTTAGCGCATCAGCCATGACGTTGGCTTTCCCTGGGGTGTAAGTTATTCCTAAGTCGAAATCTGTGATCAACTCGACCCAACGTCTTTGCCTGAGATTCAAATCCGGTTGGGTGAAGATGTACTTCAGACTTTGGTGATCAGTGAATATTTCGCAACGATTACCGAGGAGGTAATGTCGCCAGGTTTTAAGTGCATAGACTACAGCTGCAAGCTCTAGATCATGAGTAGGATAATTCTCCTCATGTGGGTGCAATTGCCGTGAAGCGTAAGCAATTACGTGTCGATCTTGCATGAGAATGCAACCTAGTCCTTGTCGCGAGGCGTCGCAGTAGATAACAAAGTCCTTAGAGAAGTCTGGCGGTACCAGTACGGGAGCAGAAGTCAGGCGTCTTTTCAGTTCCTGAAAGCTGTGCTCACATTGTGGAGTCCATTCGAACTTTTTATCTTTCTTGAGGAGTTCGGTTAGAGGTTTGCAACTTTGGAGAAATTTTCGACAAAGCGACGGCAATAGCTCGCTAAGCCCAGAAAACTCCGAACTTGCTTGACCGATTCAGGTGGAGTCCAATTAAGGACGGCTTGAACTCGCTCAGGGTTAACAGCAATACCTTTACCAGATATTACATGACCCAGATAGGTCACTTCTGACAACCAAAATTCACATTTAGAAAATTTGGCATAAAGGCGATGCTCTCGAAGTTTCTTCAACACTAGCCTTAGATGTTCGGCATGTTCTTCCTCGTTCTTGGAGTAGATGAGTATATCATCGAGGTAAACCACGACGAATTTATCCAAATACTCCATGAAGATTGAGTTCATTAACCGAGAAAAGGTGGCTGGAGCGTTGGTTAAACCGAAGGACATGACGGTGTACTCGTATTGGCCATAACGAGTAACAAAGGCCGTTTTAGGAATGTCCCCGTTCCTGATTTTGATTTGATGGTAGCCCAACCTCAAATCCATTTTGGAGAAGACTGAGGATCCAGCGAGCTGATCATACAGGTCGTTGATCCTGGGGAGCGGATATTTGTTCTTGATTGTGACCAAATTGACAGGTCGATAATCTACAACCATCCGGTCCGTACCATCCTTCTTCTTGACGAAGAGGACGGGGCAAGCCCACGGAGATGAACTAGGTCGGATGAAACCCTTTTTCAAGGACTCATCGAGTTGTTTCTTAAGCTCGGCTAGTTCTAGTGGTGCCATCTTATAGGGTCTTCTAGCAATCGGGACGGTTCCTGGAATGAGGTCTATTACGAACTCAACATCCCTGTCAGGTGGAACACCTGGCAATTCCTCTGGGAAGACATCCGGGAAGTCACGGACTACCGGAACGTCCTCAAGGTCTGGCAAAGGGCTGGCGTTAAGAGAATATAACTGTCGCTTGGCTATTCGGGTCAAGACATTGACTATCTTCCCCGAAGGATGGGTGAGTTGAACAGTCCTAGAGAAGCAATCAATTTTGGCATGATGGGCTGACATCCAGTCCATACCCAAGATGATATTAATATCTGAAGATTTGAGAGCTATCAAAGATGCAAGGAAAACAAGTCTGTCGACTTGGATTTCATTTCCATGACTTACCCTAGAGGTTTGCCATCTAGAACCGGGAGTTGAATTTCCATAGAGGTGGGCATGTCACAGAATGCGGTGTTATGCAAGCGAGCATAGTTCTCGGATATAAATGAATGAGATGCTCCTGTATCGAAAAGAACAGATGCCGGGTGGCAATTAACAAGGAGCGTACCGAGAACGACGTTGGGATCCTCTTGAGCTTCTTCGGCAGAGATACAGTTGACATGGCCACGTGCAGCGGTGGCCGGCTTGGCGTGGAACACTTTCCCTGTCGGCTTGCCACGGCCAACAGCTTTAGCAGATTGGTTGGGGTTGGTCTGGGGACACTCGCGCATATAGTGGCCAGATTCCCCACACTTAAAGCAAGTCACGGAACTGGTGCGTGGAGGAGCATTGTTGGTTGGACCACCATAGGGCTTGGCTGGTGCAAACTGTTGAACGGGGCGAGGCGCCTGGAAGGATGGCCTCGGTGTGAACCTGGGTGGCAGGGCAGTGTTAGGCACCCACACGCGGCGCTTCTGAGGACCAGCACCGGATGAGGAACCCACGTCACGGCCATGCTTGCGTGTTGCGTCATAATCAGTCTGACCAGTCTCAGCACTGATGGCCTTGTTAACAAGCTTCTGAAAAGATGTGCACTCATGCAGACGGAGGTCGCGGCGAAGCTCAGGACTAAGTCCCTTACGGAACCTTGCTTGCTTCTTGGCATCAGTAGAAACTTCCTCAGTTGCATATCGTGCGAGGTTACCGAACTCCCTGCTGTAAGCATCCACAGAGAGTCGGCCTTGAGTGAAACTGCAAAATTCCTCACGTTTACGGTCCATGAGACCCTCCGGAATGTGATGTTCACGGAAAGCCTCGCTGAATTCAGCCCAAGTAGTGACATGGCCCGCTGGGCGCATAGCTCCATAATTCTCCCACCATAGACTGGTGGGGCCTTCAAGATGATATGCAGCAAAGGTGACCTTGTTAGCCTCAGCTACTAGCGCGGAACGCAGTTTGTGAGAAATACTGCGAAGCCAGTCATCAGCGTCGAGAGGCTCGACGGAGTGGTGGAACGTGGGTGGATGTAACTTGATGAAATCACTGAGTGACACCAAGTTATTTCTCTGATGGTGTGCTGTGTTCTGTTCAATACGCTCCAACAAACGGTTGGCCTCCCGCTTGTTTCTCTCGGCTTCCAGCATAACTTCGGCTAGGGAAGGAGGGTGAGGCAGGTTTGCATTCCCGACTTCACTGCCTTCGGCCTGCTCTTGGGAAGCAGCGTTATTGCGCGTGTTGACCATCCTAGGTAAACAAGACAATGATTTAGTCAGAATGATAAGATTCCGACATAGAATACAGAATGTAAGGAATAACTCGGAATGCAAGATGATCATCCGTATGACATGGTAGATACAGAAACTGCTTCTTTTATTCCATCGTCATACACACCATACAAGGTTTAGTACAAGACCAAACAAGGTACTATTACGGTGAAAAGAAGATTACATCACATCGGAGGCACTCCGAGCTCCTATACATTATTTTTCTACACCTCCGGAAAGCGGTACAAACTAGGTCATATCCCACGAGTCACGCAGGACGATAGACGACACAGCTAGTACGAACTAGTGATACTACCACTAACTCAGACCGATCCGTAGTAGTCCTCGTAGAAGTCACCTCCATAGCCTGGAAGCTCAACATGATCATCCGGGAACAGACGATCTCGCGGAGCTTGTGGACCATAGGGGCTAGGATGAGGTCTTGGACCAACAGACGGTGGCCTGCGGGGACCGCGAGGTGGGGTGATGCCTCCTACATCACGCCAACCCATCACGTCTGGCAGAGCAGATCTCACAGGATAGAGATCGCGCATATCCGAATATCCAGCTTGCACAGCCGGTGCAAACCGAGTCAACGTGGCCCAATGGTCAGCACGGGTATTGAAAAGCTCTAGCCTCAAGGCCCGATTTTCACGGTCCTTATCCTCGAGCATCTCAGCAGTGGTGCGAGTCCGTGAATCCTCCTGAGTGGGGTCAGCATAGATAGCCTGGAGATACCCTTGTGCTCCCGGAAGTGATGCTGGCATATACCGGAAATCAGAGTCCCGAAATAGGCCAGTCCTGACTCGCATGATGGTCATCATAGAGTAGGCGGCATCCTGCACAGCCATCTCAATAGTAACCCCGAGTCCATAGGAGCAGTGAAGGGGCTCGGTGGATCCAGGATAAGATGGAAATATCCTGACAGTGCAGAGATACTGGCTTTGATTAAAGTCTCGAAATTGCTCTTCGACCGTGTACTCAGGATACCAACGGTATCCAGCCTCAGTCATTACCCTGACCAACATGGCAGTATGGCCGGGTACATCTAGGCATCGAGTCAGGCGAACCACTTGATTGAGGTCGCGAGTGGCCATCTGAAAGCACAACCATAATGCAAAGGCATTAGAATTTCTAGCAAAATTTCGACAGCATAACAGCTGTAAATGCTCAAAAAGGATTTTGAGACATTTGACAAAGGATTTCATACACACTCAACAACATCATATCAAAGTTCTGAGTCCATCCTAGCAACATAATGTGGTAGTAGAACTGAACTAGGCTTGTATCCATCAAACCTATAAGGTACTACTGATTAGTAACACGTGAACCTGATAGAGAGAAAAGATCCTAATTCCTTAACCCCCGGTGGAAGAATAGACTGACTCAGATCAGAATGTCATAAGATAAAGGAGTAAAAAGAGCCTTACGTTCCAACCCACAAACAATTCCCCTACATATAACTAAAGAATTTCTAGACTCAACATCGACCAGTTTGGCTTGGAGAACCTACAGGCAGTCCGGCTCTGATACCAACGCTGTCAGGACCCCGACTCGATGTCACATCGATCTAGCCTGTAACACCTCATATCACTTTGCGGCCTCACGCACGGTATCCCCACGGGTGTCGCCTTACCTTTGCCCGGGACCGTTTGCGCCTTTTGGCTCACGTATATGATAGTGTCGCTAGCATCCATATGATAAGGAGCCCGGGCTGACATGACTAGTCGTAAACCCAAAGTGGCACAGACTTACAGGGACAGGCATCCATGACCCAGCATCGAACGTGTCGGTCATCAGCAAGTGGGTCCGGGCTGTAGCACTGGGCTAGCAGGACTCCGGTAAACCGGGCTGTAGCGGGCTAACAGGACTCCGGTACTCAATGCGTGACATTTCCCCGAAGGGACAGACACAGGAACGAAGAAGGACACATGCCGGCCAGCCTAAGTGTTCCGGAGCAGTAGCAAGCTACCATGGCTCAGTGGTAACACTAGGAGACATTTCCCGGTAAGAGAGGCTACTAAAGATAAACAACTAGATAGTCAGATCCCACACATACCAAGCATTTCAATCATACACACAATATGCTCGATATGTGCAAATACAACAAGGCATCACAACATGACTCTACGACACAAGTACTTTATTTAAGGCTCAGAGAGCCATACATAACATACACATAGGTACGGGTCACACGACCCAGCATTCAAGTCATACAGTCATACAAACCAGCAGCGGAAGTAACTTGTCTGAGTACAGACAACTAGTAAAATAAAAGAGGCTTGGAAAGCCTAGCTATACTACGTGGTCCTTCACAAGCTCAGGATCACCACCTGGGCCTTAGCCTACTCATTGATGTCAACGTCTACGAAGAACCCATCAGAAGGGGTTGCAGCGTCTTCTGTAAAAATGTAAATTATAGCAACATGAGTACAAAGGTACTCAGCAAGACTTACATCAGATCCTACATACATGCACATTATCAAGAAGGGTTGGTGGAGTTATTGCAGCAAGCCAGCTTTGACTCTTGGCTAGGCTATCCTACGAGACTCCAACTTGAAATGGTTTTGCGCACACGAGTCCACTACTCACCACTTCAATACACTACCGAGGATCCACCTCCGTCTTCCTACGGAAGAGCCATCCTCGGCACTCACACTTATCTTGAGGCTTTTAGTAGTTTCCATTTACTTGTCTATGAACTGTATAGGCAACCAAGTAGTCCTTTACCGCGGACGCGGCTATTCGAATAGATCATGATAACCCTGCAGGGGTGTACTTCTTCATACATGTTTCCACCACTTAGCGTCTGCACACGACATGTGCTCGGCAGACTTCAAGCGAAAGCCGACGTGGGTGTAGACCACGACCTACCTAAACACCTAAGTCTCCAATCCAGGTTTATCGCCTATCCAGGTTCCATCCGCAGGGAGTCCGGCCGAGGTTTCCCATACGGCCCCGAACGATGTGTACAGGGTTCCGTGACACCTAACGGGTGCCCGGTATTCCCGGCCACGTACCTACCGCATCACAGCCCACCCCTACGGTCAGCGCTGTCCACGGCCTCCAGTAGGCTACAAACACCAGAAACTACTTGCAACTCCTGGACAGAGAACTAGGGTGAATAAGAAGTCGAGCGGGGTCATATTTCAGGGCCCAATGCATGGTAGTAGCTGTATCTTAAATCACACATACAGATCTCAGTGCTTAAGGTCGGCTTCAATGAAACAACCCACCATGTACTCCTACATGGCCTCTCATTGATACCTTTACCAAATCGTGTTCACCACGTCACTCTCTTTACCGACATAATCATTTCACTCTAGCCCATCACCCAGATGAACCAGACCTGACATGACTCTAAGCATAGCAGGCATAGCAAGGTAGGAGAAACACATACATAGGGCTCAATCAACTCCTACACATGCTAGTGGGTTTCATCTAGTTACTGTGGCAATGACAGGTCATGCAGAGGATATGGGTTCAACTACCGTAGCACACAGCAGTTTGAAACGCGTTGTCTTAATGCAGTAAGAGAGAGCAGGAGCGAGAACATGGGATTGTAACGATATGATCAAATGGTTGGTTGCTTGCCTGATGGTTCGATGCACTGATAAGGTTCTTCGCTAGGGTAATCACGGTACTCCTCGGGGGCAGAACCTGCCGCAAAGAACACCGATACACAGCCATCACCAAACAATGTGCGACAATATGATGCATGCATGAAACATGGCAATATGAGTGTGTTGGGCTAATGCAACTAAGACCAGAAGGGTTTGAACCAATTTGAACCAAAGATTCAAATTTCAAACTCATACATGGCCCTTTAAAGTGTTTTATCTTGTTCTGCATTAAACATCAAGTTAACTTGTTTAATCATGCATGAAAACAGTACAGATGGATAGATTGGATTTTTCTGATCATTTTTCATATATAACTTGTCTGATTTGGAGTTACAGATTAAAAGTTATGAATTTTTGAAGTTTAAACTATATTCTGGAATTTCCTATATTAGAATAAATCCAGAAATTAATTTATTGCGTCAGCCATGCGTCAGGATGACGTCAGGGTCAACGGAGACGTCCAGGTCAAACCTGACTGTGGGTCCAGGGTGTCAGGGTAATTAGTTTAGTTTAAAGTTTAATTAAAACTAACCCTATTTAGTTAACAGGGCTGGGCCCCACCTGTCATTGACTCATCGGAGTCAACCAGGGCCCACCCGTGGTCAAACCAGGTCGGCTGCACCGGCGTTTAGCCGCCGGCGAGCCCGACGCGGCGGCGGAAGTGGTTTTTGCCGTTCCGGCAACCAAACGAGTCGCGGAGGCCATCGGAGTGGAGCTGAGGACGAGCCGCAGCTCTTGGTGGAGTCCGTTGGGGTCGGGGTGGCCGGAGTTGGCGCCGGCGACGACTTTGGCGGCCACCGGAGTTCGGCCGAAGGCGAACTTGACGCTAGAGGGGTCGGTGAGGTGCGGGGAGTAGCTGGTTAGGTGCTACGTGACGTGGTGAGCATGATGGACACCAAGTTGTGGCCGGAGGGTGACCGGGAGCACATCGGCGACGAGCTCCGCGGCGGTGGGTGCGGTTGAGCTCCGGGAGGTCACTACACAGCTCGGGAGCAAGAAAAGAAGGGAGGGGAAGATGGTTAAGCTCACGGGGAGTTCGACGAAGCACTTGGTGCGGCCGGGGACGGGCCGGAGCGACGACGGCGTTGAAGGGGATCTCCGGCGACGGCGGTTCGGTCGAGGTCGATGCGGTGGGCTCGGGCCTTGCGAGCGCTCGGGGCTCGGCTTGCTCGAAGGAGAGGAGGGTGGCGGAGCTCCTGGACACGGCGGCACGGCGTGGGGTTGACGGAGGGCGTGGCTACGGCGAGGGGGTGGCGGCGATGGCGTCGGCCATGGCGGGGGAGCGCGAGAGAGAGGAGTTGGGGGAGAATGGAGGTGTCCTGGGGGTTCACGGCTCGGCGTGGAGTTCATCCATCCAGCCACGAGGCGAGGAGGTGAAGCAGGGCGACGGCCAGCTGCGTGGCGCACGCTGCGGCCGCCGTCGGGCACCTGCCTGCCTGCCTGGCCGGCAAGCAGCTCGCTGGCGCGGCGCTGGGCTGGGCCGGCAGGTGGGCCGGGTGCTGGGCGCCAGGTAAGTTTTTGTTATTTCTCCTGTTTTCTGTTTTTTTAATTCCTCTGCAACTTTGTTGAATTATTAAAAATACTTAGGCAACTCCTAAAATCACCAAACTACTCCTGGTCCATAGTTGGATTATTTCCAACATGAAACATTTTAGTTTGGAGATATTTGAGCATTTGAATTATTTTATATAATTTTAAATGCCCAAATTCAAATATCTATGATTTAATTCAAAGACCCTAAGATGACCTAGGAAAATGTGCACCACTTTTGGCAGAGGTTCTGAACCAAGACAAAAATGATGGGCATTTTAGAAGGGCATTTCAGGTTCATTGAAAAAGTTTTTAGTAAACCCTAGTTGGTTTCAGAGGGGGCTGGGGGTTCTGTCATCCCCATTTCAGGTTTCTGATGAAAGAATAGACATGATGCAACACTCTAATGCATGAACTAGCTAGGGTGTGACATCCCATCTCCGGTTGGTTGCTGTCCGGGGCCTCGCCGTCGTCCACCACCTTGGATGCGCTCGGCGTAGAGTGGTCAATGTGGTCAACGAACGACATCCATCATAAGTAGACTATGCGTAGAGAGGCTGACAGTTGGGTCCATGGCCGCACGCAAGGAAATGCCTCCTTATTACGCGCAAAATAATGATTCCTCCACCTGACAGCTGGGACCCACCATAGTGGGAGGCTGACTTGTGGGCCCACTAAGTTGACGGGGACAGAGGGCTTTGTCAACTTAGTCAATATGAACGATTCTAGCTCCAGGGACCGTACGATGTCCATCCAACGGCCCTAGTGCTTCTTCAACCTCTGGTCTTCTTGCTCCAGCCGCCCAAACCAGCGTCGGTCGTGCTGCATGCTCCTACCTCCCGTGGTCGGCTGTGATGCCGCGGAGGCCTTACCGCCCCCTACTACTCCCACCACTGGCTTGTCCATCCCTCTACTCACCCACACCCCCTGTTATTCTGCGGCGATGGCAGCCTCACACCGCAGCCGAATAGTGAACCCTCGTACTCCTCTCTGTGTGGGCAACCACTGCCGCGTCTTCCCCAGCTCCGCGTCGTCCCCTTCCTAGGCCTCGCCGTTGTCCACTGCTCTGGTGCTCTCGGTGCAGCGTGGTTAATGTGGTCAAGGAACGACTTCCATCAAAAGAGTACTGTATGTGGAAAGGCTGACAGCTGGGTCCACAACTGCGGCAAGGAAGTGCCTCCTTATTATGCGGAAAATAATGATTCCTCCACCTGACAACAGGGACCCATCGGATGGGCCACAATATTTCATGAAAAAAATGTTTCCCCCTGACTGCTGGGACCCACCAGCTACATCTTCGCACGGAAGGAAGTGCCTGATAGTCGGGACCCACCTGGTCGAAGCGTACATAGCGTTGTCATTCTGGTCACAAATGTGTACGTACATACTAGTCGATGTAGAGGCGCGCGCGTAGCATGTACACGTACGTACAACGGCCAGGGTGCAAGAAAGAAAATATGGCCATGTATGTACATACGGGCGGGGTCTCGAACGCCTACTCGCGCATACGTACGGCCAGGGCTCGTGCACATGGCTGGGTCGGAACGGAGAAGCTACGCCGTTGTCGTGATCATGGGGAGGCAACCGGCTGGCTCGGAATGGAATGCGTCGTCGTGTTCATCGGGAGGGCTTGGATGGAATAGCCGATGGAAACAAGGCTTGGCATACCACAAAACGGAGGAAACGGCCTTGTGTTCGACCGGCCATGGTGGAAACATGATCTTGTTCGTCGGGAGGGGTCTGGCGTATCGCAAAACGGAGGAAACGGACCTCCTACGGTCAAAACGGGGTCCTGTTGATCCGGAGGGATGCGAGGTACCGCAAAACAGAGGAAACAGACTTGTGTTGGAGCGCTACGGTCGAAACAGGGGTCCTGTTCATCGGGAGGCGTGTGGCATACCGCAAAATGGGACTCAATGGGATACTGTTCATCTCCACCGTCGACCTCCTCCAGCCTCCATGGGCTCCTGTTCATCCACCGTCGACCTCCTCCAGCCTCCACATGCGATTGTTCATCCACAGGCTCCTATTCATCCAGCCTCCACCGTGCGCTCCTCCACCGGCTACTATTCAACCAGCCCTCTCCACGGGGTCCTGTTCAACCACCCCTCCACGGGCTACTGTTCATCTAGCCCTCCACCGGCTACTGATACGTCTCCGTCGTAGCTACTGTTCCAAACACTTTTGCCCTTGTTTTGGACTCTAACTTGCATGATTTGAATGGAACTAACCCGGACTGACGCTGTTTTCAGTAAAATTGCCATGGTGTTATTTTTGTGCAGAAATAAAAGTTCTCGGAATGACCTGAAAATCAACGGAGATTATTTTTGGAATATATAAAAAATACTGGAAGAAGAATCCATGTCAGGGGGCCCACACCCTGTCCACAAGGGTGGGGGCGCGCCTACCCCCCTTGGGCGCGCCCCCCTGCCTCGTGGGCCCCCTAACGCTCCACTGACCTCAACCTTGACTCCATATATTCACTTTCGGGGAGAGAAAATCAGAAAGAAGGATTCATCGCGTTTTACGATACGGAGCCGCTGCCGAGCCCTAAACTCTCTCAGGAGGGTTGATCTAGAGTCCGTTCGGGGCTCCGGAGAGGGGAATCTGTCTCCATCGTCATCATCAACCTTCCTCCATCACCAATTTCATGATGCTCACCGCCGTGCGTGAGTAATTCTATCGTAGGCTTGCTGGATGGTGATGGGTTGGATGAGGTTTATCATGTAATCGAGTTAGTTTTGTTAGGGTTTGATCCCTAGTATCCACTATGTTCTGAGATTGATGTTGCTATGACTTTGCTATGCTTAATGCTTGTCACTAGGGCCCGAGTGCCATGATTTCAGATCTAAACCTATTATGTTTTCATCAATATATGAGAGTTCTTGATCCTATCTTGCAAGTCTATAGTCACCTACTATGTGTTATGATCCGGCAACCCCGAAGTGACAATAGTCGGGACCACTCCTGGTGATGACTGTAGTTTGAGGAGTTCATGTATTCACTATGTGTTAATGCTTTTGTCTGGTACTTTATTAAAAGGAGGCCTTAATATCCCTTAGTTTACAATAGGACCCCGCTGCCACGGGAGGGTAGGACAAAAGATGTTATGCAAGTTCTTTCCATAAGCACGTATGACTATATTCGGAATACATGCCTACATTACATTGATGAACTGGAGCTAGTTCTGTGTCACCCTAGGTTATGACTGTTACATGATCGATCGCATCCGGCATAATTCTCTATCACCAATCCATTGCCTACGAGCTTTCCATATATTGTTCTTCGCTTATTTACTTTTCCGTTGCTATTGTTATCATCACTATAAAACACCAAAAATATTACTTTTGCTACCGTTACCTTTTACCATCGTTACCACTACTATCATATCGCTTTGCTAGTAAATACTTTGCTGCAGATATTAAGTTATCCAGGTGTTGTTGAACTGACAACTCAACTGCTAATACTTGAGAATATTCTTTGGCTCCCCTTGTGTCGAATCAATAAATTTGGGTTGAATACTCTACCCTCGAAAACTATTGCGATCCCCTATACTTGTGGGTTATCAAGACTACTTTCCGGTGCCGTTGTCGGGGAGCATAGCTCTATTCTTTGAGTCACTTGGGATTTATATCTGCTGGTCACTATGAAGAACTTGAAAGACGCGAAAACAAAAATTTATCCCTCAACTATGAGGGGAGGTAAGGAACTGTCATCTAGCTCTGCACTTGATTCACCTTCTATTTTGAGTAAGCTTGTGACACCTAAACCTGCTTCTGCTATTAATTCTGATATGTCGCATGTTATTGATGATGCCACTTCTGCTATGCATGATACTTATGATGAAACTACTTGCATGCTTGATACTACTGTGCCACTTGGTAAATTTCTTGATGAACAACTTGATAGGGCTAGAGAGAATGAAATTATTGACACTGATAATATTGATGAAAGTGATGATGAAGATTCTCCCCCTTGATATGAATTACCTGTTGTGCATGAGGGCTATGTTATGGATGAAGAAACTGCTAGAGATTTTCTTGCTTGCAATGATAGGAATGATCTTAAGAAATTATTAGCTAAACTGAAACAAAAAACTCTGAATGCTAGAATGAAATATGATCCTGCTTATGCTACTTCACCTATCTTTGTTACTAATAAGGATTATGAATTCTCTGTCGACCCTGATATAATTACTTTGGTTGAATATGATCCTTTCTATGGCTATGAATTTGAAACTGTTGTGGCACATCTTACTAAATTAAATGATATAGCCACCCTGTTCACTAATGATGAGAAAACTTGCTATTATTATATCCTTAAATTATTTCCGATCTCATTAAAGGGTGGTGCTAAGATATGGTTTAATTCTCTTCATCCTAGTTGTGTGCGTAATCCCCGGGATATGATTTATTACTTCTATGCTAAATATTTCCCCGCTCATAAGAAACAAGCTGCTTTAAGGGAAATGTATAATTTTGTGCAAATTGAAGAAGAGAGTCTCCCATAAGCTTGGGGGAGGCTTCTCCAATTACTTAATGCTTTGCCTGATCATCCTCTCAAGAAAAATGAAATACTTGATATCTTCTATAATGGACTAATCGATGCTTCTAGAGACCACCTAGATAGTTGTGATGGTTGTGTTTTCAGGGAAAGAACTGTTGATCAAGCTGAAATTCTATTGAATAATATGTTGACTAATGAAAATAATTGGACACTTCCTGATCAAATCCCTGATCCAATTCCTGAACCAACTCCTGAGCCAACTCCGAAGAAAAGGAGTATTCTATTTCTCAGTCCTGAAGATATGCAAGAGGCAAAGAAATCTATGAAAGAAAAGGTACTAAAGCTGAAGATGTTAAGAATTTACCTCCTATTGAAGAAATACATGGTCTTAATTTACCGCCTGTTGAAGAAATACATGGTCTTGATAACCCGACATAGGTAGTAAAGGTAAATTCTCTCTATAAATATGATAAAGCTGAAATCCCTCCTACTAAGTTTGCTAGCCAATGCTTAGATGAGTTTGATAACTTTATGGTTAAGCAAGAGGATTTTAATGCTTATGTTGGTAGACAATTGAAACATAATGCTTATATGATTGAACACTTGAGTGATTATATGGCTAATGTTAAAGGTGAACTAAAACTTATTAGTAAACATACTTAAAGCTCAGAATGATTTGCTCAATGAATTAAATAATAAGAATGATAATGATGTTAGAGTTATGACTAGAGGAGGTAAAGTGACTCAGGAACCTTTGTATCCTGAGGGCCATCCTAAGAGAATTGAGCAAGATTCTCATAGAGCTAATGTAGATGCACCTAGTCCTTCTAAGAGGAAGAAAAAAGAAAAATGATAGGACTTTGCATGCTTCTAGTGAACTTGTTGTAGACACACCTGAGAATCCCAATGATATTTCTATTTCTGATGCTGAAACACAATCTAGTAATGAGCATGAACCTAGTGATAATGTTAATAATGATGTTCATGTTGATGCTCAACCTAGCAATGACAATGGTGTAGAGATTGAACCTGTTGTTGATCTTGATAACCCACAATCAAAGAATCAACGTTATGATAAGGGAGACTTTGTTGCTAGGAAGCACGGTAAAGAAAGAGAACCATGGGTTGAGAAACCCATGCCCTTTCCTCCTAAACCATCCAAGAAAAAGGATGATGAGGATTTTGAGCGCTTTGCTGAAATGATTAGACCTATCTTTTTGTGTATGCGTTTCACTGATATGCTTAAAATGAATCCTTATGCTAAGTACATGAAAGATATTATTACTAATAAAAGAAAGATATCGGAAGCTGAAATTTCCACCATGCTTGCTAATTATACTTTTAAGGGTGGAATACCAAAGAAACTTGGAGATCCAGGAGTACCAACTATACCATGCTCCATTAAAAGAAAATATGTTAAAACTGCTTTATGTGATCTTGGAGCCGGTGTTAGTGTTATGCCTCTCTCTTTATATCGTAGACTTGATTTGAATAAGTTGACACCTACTGAAATATCCTTGCAAATCGCTAATAAATCAACTGCTATACATGTCGGTATTTGTGAGGATGTGCCTGTTGTGGTTGCAAACATTACTATTTTAACGGACTTTGTTATTCTTGATATTCCCGAGGACAGTAGTATGTCTATTATTCTTGGAAGACCCTTTTTGAATACTGCAGGGGCTGTTATTGATTGCACCAAAGGCAATGTCACTTTTCATGTTAATGGTAATGAGCATACGGTACACTTTCCGAGGAAACAACCTCAAGTCCAGAGTATCAATTCTATTGGAAACATTTCAACAATTACTATTGGAGGTTTTGAATTACCTCTTCTTACTGTCAAGAAGAAATATGATATTCTTATTGTTGGGGATGTGCATATCCCCGTTGAGGTAACCTAGTGTTATTCGAAAATTCTCTGGTTCCATGTGTAAGGGCAAATTTATCCCTAAGGTGTCTTGGTGATTGATGGCAATGCATTTCCGGACTAATCGTGTGTCTCGAGTATTTTAGATATTTCATTACTAGGCACAAGACGGTTAGGAGCCCCTCGAAGATTATTGAAGAGGGTGTTTTTCTACGTTCCTTTTTCGGTGGATTTGAGTCGTAGGAAAGTCGTACTATTAAGAGGGGGTCCGCTTTGGAAAGGTTTGGGTGGAATCGTCACATACACGTTTACTCTTCTTTGCACCGCCTTTCCCTTAGCACCTTGGAGCATCCTCCGTTTCTTCGTGTTTGTGCAAAAAGAAGAATTCCTAGTGTTGTTGTTCTAGGGCTTGCGGTAGTACTACTCTTCGGAGAGGTAGTACCGTAGGCCCCTGCGGTAGTACCGCAGGCCTTTGTGGTAGTACCGCAGGAGGTCACGGTAGTACCGCTCCTTGGGAGCCGTAGTACCATGAGTCCTGGTCCGGCACGGCGCCATAAGCGGAAGTAGGGACGGATGTAATTTTTTACATCCGCTCCCTGCACGGTAGTACCGCGTGCCTTGAGCGGTAGTACCATGTCGGATTTTTGCATTGTTTGAAAATCAGCGGAAGTTGCCACGGACGTTTCTCTATTTGTCCACGCCCTTCCCAGGCTGGTCCAATCCTGCCTTGCGGTAGTACCGCAAGGGGGTGCGGTAGTACCGTGCGAGCGGCAGTATCGCCCTAGCTTTGTTGCTACAGGCCTGGGCTAGCTCCTGTCGTGGCCATGGTAGTACCGCGGCTCGCTGCGGTAGTACCGTGAGCCCTCGCGGTAGTACTGCTTGGTTGGTGCGGTAGTACTGTAGGTCGCGGGCTGGTTAAGTGGATAATAGTTGGATTTGTCTCTCCACTATATAAGGGGTGTCTTCTTCTCCGAGTTGACCACCTCTTCCAACCCTAAGCTCCATTGTTGCTCCAAGCTCCATTTTCGCCCAATCTCTCTCCCTAGCCAATCAAACTTGTTGATTTTCTAGGGATTGGTTGAGAAGGCCTCGATATACACTTGTCAAATGTGCTTGGAAGCTTAAGGGAGGGGTAAGCACTCGTAGTCAATTAGCAAAATATTGTGAACATCACGTGTTTGTCTCTTGTGTTGAACCCCAAAAGGTCTATGAGGCGCTCGAAGATCCGGATTGGCTCAATGACATGCATGAAGAACTCAACAACTTCGAGCACAACAAGGTGTGGAGATTGGTGCCAAGGCCAACGTTGAACCATAATGTCATTGGAACCAAGTGGATATTCAAGAACAAGCAATATGCTCATGGGATTATCATTCGCAACAAGGCTCGTTTGTTAGCACAAGGCTACTCCCAAGTCGAGGGTATCGACTACGGTGAAACATTTGCTCCCGTTGCTCGCCTTGAATCCATTCTCATGTTGATTGCATATGCTTCTCATCATAACTTTAAGTTACAACAAATGGATGTGAAGAGTGCTTTTCTTAATGGTCCTATCAATGAGTTGGTATATGTCAAGCAACCCCCCAGGTTCGAGGATCCCTACTTTCCCAGTCATGTGTATCAACTCGATAAGGCACTCTATGGCCTTAAGCAAGCCCCACGTGCGTGGTATGACCACCTTACCGAGTTGTTGCAAGATCGTGGTTTTGAAATTGGGAAAAATGACCCCACTCTTTTTACTAAGAAGGTCAAAGGGGAGTTGTTTGTGTGCCAACTATATGTTGATGATATTATCTTTGGTTCCCCTAACAAAGCTTTCAATGAGGAATTTGCCATGCTCATGACCTCCAAGTTCAAGATGTCCATGATGGGAGAGTTGAAGTTCTTTCTCGGGTTCGAAGTCAAGCAATGAAGAGAAGGAACCTTCATAAACCAAGCCAAATACACTCAAGACATGCTCAAGAGATGCAAGCTAAGTGATGTCAAGCCGGCGTCCACTCCTATGCCCATCAAATGCCAACTTGACATAGATCCCAATGGTAAAGCGGTGGATCAAAAGGTATATCGCTCCATGATTAGCTCCTTGCTTTACCTTTGTGCATCTAAAATGGTTATCATGTTGAGTGTGGGGATTTGTGCACGGTTTCAAGCCGCACCTAAGGAAAGTCACTTTGTGGCGGTCAAGCGAATCTTTCGATATTTGGCTCATACCCCAAACTTTGGCTTATGGTGCCCAAGAGGAGCAAACTTCAAGCTTGTAGGTTATTCAGACTCGGATTGGGCGGGAGACAAAGTGGATAGGAAGTCCACTTCTAGAGGGTGCCAATTTCTTGGTTGCTCTTTGGCGAGTTGGTCTTCCAAGAAGCAAAGTTGCGTGTCTCTCTCGTCCATGGAAGCGGAGTATGTGGATGTCGGTAGTTGTTGCGCACAACTTTTATGGATGAGGCAAACTTTAAAGGATTACAGTGTCATTTGTGACAAAGTGCCTCTTTGGTGTGACAATGAAAGTGCAATCAAGATTTATCTCAACCCGGTGCAACACTTCAAGATGAAGCATATTGAGATCCTGTATCACTTCATCCGGGATCATATTAGGCGACGGGAGATCGAGCTCAACTATGTCAACACTCTTGATAATCTTACAGATATCTTCACAAAGCCCTTGGATGAAGCAAGATTTCGCGAGTTAAGGCATGATCTCAATATCATTGATTCGAGCAATGTTGCTTGAACCCGTGCACACCCCACCATACTCAACTTGTTATCTTTTTTAGGTGTAGGCATGGACATAGGGGAGTGTTGTTCTCTCAATGAACTCTCCCTCCCCCCATTATGCATAAATTAATCAACTCTTTCACATTAGCCATTTTTTATGGTACTTGTGCTTCAAAGACGAGTTTTGGTCATGGGCCCAAGGATAATTCTTCGCGGTGCCATACCAATTGACTCAAACATAGGTGGCTCCGTCCACCGCCCTCTCCTTGGAGAGGTTGTGTCTCGTGGTTGGTCCTTGCTGTCTCTTGCTTTTATTTCTTCGTGCTGAGCGTGTTCTTGTGGTGTCTCGTTCGCTTGAAGTTTCCTTGTGAAGAACCTTTCTCTATCATTTGAAACTTGCATCTTCTTGAGCTCACGGTACTACCGCGGCCTGCCATGGTACTACCACTTGTGGAGCGCACGGTACTTCCGCACCCAGCGCGGCAGTAATTTTTTACTGCCGCCTGGGGGAGCGGTACTACCGCTTCGGTGCGGCACTTCTGCCCGAGTGGTACTACCACGATGAGGTGCGGTACTACTGCGCTGCCGAGGGGGCATGGGGGTTAAGACCCGGGCAGGGGGAGTTCCAACTCCCCCATACCCATTCGGCTGTTTCTCTCCCCGCCGCCTCTCTCTCTCCTGCTCAAGAACGGCGTCGGAGACCCTCGCCGGATCTCCGTCCCCGGCCGCTCTCCTCGGATTCCGACCGGTGGGATCGTTCCCCACCACTTCCTCTTGCCATGGATCAAGGTCTCTCCCCAAATCCCTCTCTCTTTTGTTCGTGCTTTCGCTTCTAGGCTTTTGGGAAGATGCATGTTGTTCTTGAGATTTTAGGCCAAATCTTTGCAAGATTAGGATGTAGGAGAGTAGTGATGCGTAGAAAGTGTACTTGATATGTTGTCCCGTCGTAGATTTGATCAACCGTAGTACCGCCTCATTGTCGCGGTTGTTCTCAGATTCAATCGTTCGGATCTGATGTCATGTGATACTACCGCATAACAGGTGCGGTACTACCGCTCCTCAGCCGCGGTACTACCGCGCGAGCCACGGTACTAAAGTTCTACTGTCGCTCCGAGCCCCGGTACTACCATGCCACCGCGCGGTACTACTGCGCCTAGGAGCGGCACTAAAATTTTAGTACCGCGTGAACAGGAAGTACTACCATTGATGTCAAATTTTCTTCATGGCAATTACCATATGCACTTTCTACTAGTTTCTTGTGTTTTGATGTGGTCTTTGTTTTGACCCGTCTCACTTCTCGTGTGTGTTTGTGTTTTGTGTGTGTCTTAGGTGGTGGCTCCGGTGTCCCTGCTCGTCGTTCCAATCCAAGCTGTGACACGGGATCCAAATGTCTGTGCAACCAAGAGGATGTTCCAGAGGGCTCCAATGTTGTAACACCCTCGATGCGACTATAGCTCCCACATGTCGAGGCACGACTTAGAGACATAATCGCATTGAAGGCATATGTCGCAAGTTAGGCAATCTTCACAAACATCCCATGTAATATAATAATAAAAGGGGAGATAACATAGTTGGCTTACACTCGCCACGTCAATCAAGTACATAAATAACATTACATCATCCAGACACTCATGGCCCGACTACGGCGCCAAAATAAAAGATAACCCAACATGCGACACGGTCCCAATCACCCCCAACTGGGCACAACTACTGATCATCGGGAAAGGAAACAACACAAAGGACACGATCTTCATCGAGCTCCTCCTGAACTTGGTTGCGTCATCTGCACGGACTCATCGGCACCTGCAAGCTGGTTTTGGAAGTATCTGTGAGCCACAGGGACTCAGCAATCTCGCACCCTCGCGATCAAGACTATATAAGCTTATGGGTAAGGTAAAGGTATGAGGTGGAGCTGCAGCAGGCGACTAGCATAAATGGTGGCTAACATAAGCAAATGAGAGCGAGAAGAGAAGGCAAAGCACGGTCGATAAAAGTATGATCAAGAAGTGATCCTATAACAACCTACGTCAAGCATAACTCCAACAACCGTGTTCACTTCCCGGACCCCACCGGAAAGAGACCATCATGGTTACACACGTGGTTGATTCATTTTAATTAAGGTCAACTTCAGGTTTTCTACAACCGGACATTAACAAATTCCCATCTGCCCATAATCGCGGGCACGGCTTTCAAAAGTTCAAATCCCTGCAGGGGAGTCCCAACTTAGCCCATGACAAGCTCTCACGGTCAACGAAGGAATAGACCTCCTCCCGAGACGTTCTGATCAGACTCGTATCCCGGTACAACAAGACATTTCGACAGGGTAAAACTAAACCAGCAACACCGCCCGAATGTGCCGACAAATCCCGATAGGAGCTGCACATATCTCTTTCTCAGGGCACACTCAGATGAGCGCTCCATACAACTAAAACCAAACCTCGAGTTTCCCCGAGGGGGCGCTGCACAGGACTCTAGTTTGGACCAACACTCAGAGGAGCACTGGCCCGGGGGGGTAAAATAAAGATGACCCTTGGGCTGGCCGACCCAAGGGAAAGAAAAGGCTAGGTGGCGAATGGTAAAACCAATGTTGGGCATTGCTGGAGAAGTTTTAATTCAAGGCGAACTGTCAAGGGGTTCCCATTATTACCCAACCGCGTAAGGAACACAAAATCCGGGAACATAACACCGATATGACGGAAACTAGGGCGGCAAGAGTGGAACAAAACACCAGGCATAAGGCCGAGCCTTCCACCCTTTACCAAGTATATAGATGCATTAATTAAATAAGATATATAGTGATATCCCAACAAGTGAACATGTTCCAACAAGGAACAACATCTCCAAGTTCCAACAAGGAACAAACTTCAATCTTCACCTGCAACTAACAACGCTATAAGAGGGGCTGAGCAAAGCAGTAACATAGCCAAACAACGGTTTGCTAGGACAAGGTGGGTTAGAGGCTTGGTTCAACAACATGGGAGGCATGACAAGCAAGTGGTAGGTATCCCAGCATAGGCATAGCAAAAGAGCGAGCAACTAAGCAAGCAAACATAGAAGTGATTTCGAGGGTATGGTCATCTTGCCTGAAATCCCGCAAGGAAGAAGAACGAGTCCATGAAGAAGACAAACGGACGTAGTCGAACGGTTCCTCACAAACACGACGTTACCGGAACCAACCCAAAGAAGCAACACCGAAAAGAAGCACACAACATAGTAAACAACCCACACATGAACATGGTATGATATGCGGGATGCGGTATGCGATGCATATGCAAGATATGACAGGAAATGCATGAACCTGGCCTCAACTTGGAAATCCAAGTGTGCCACTGGAAAGATGAGATGAAATCGCTTGAAAACGATATAAAGAACGCCGGAATCGGAGTTACGGTTTGGAAATGGCAAGCGATTCAAATATGACACCGGTCTGCGATTTACAACAAGTAGCCATCTAAATGCAATGAGATGAACATGCTACAGCACCCAAACATGACAACAAAATACATGGCAGGGATGCATACAAGATTCTTAACAAAAGTCTAGCACTGAGCTACGGCCAATTCATCCATTAACAGGTTCAAACAAGCATGGCAAAAATGCATATGACAAACAGATCTCAGACTTAGTGAAATTAACACTTGTCTGGAATTTCAGATCAGGTAGCACTCTTCGGAGCAACAAAACTACATGCTACAGGATCTGAACATGGCAAAGTAAAGCATGACATGGAGCTACTCAAAGAGCTTAACAAAAGTCCCTTAGTGACCTTGAGCCAAAAGGGATCATAAAATACAATTGCAAGCATGTGAACATGGCAAAAACATAATCAGATCACAGACTTAGTGAAAACTGGAGCATGCTGAAACATAACTCAAGTAGGCATGTTTACGAGCTCGATGCACTCACTACGGTGCAAGTCATGACAAGCTAAGCATACATCCATCAAGAAGGCACAAAATGCAAGCTAGACATGGCAAGAACAGCATAGCATGCACGGATCAACTACAACAACATCGGCAAAATTGCAAACAAGTTGACAATCTTCCCAGATTCACAAGGTAGCAAAAGTAGAGCTCGATTGACTCAAGCTAGGGTGCTCCATAAATGCAAACCAAGGCATGGATGGATAGAGCACTACAAGATTAACAAAACATCCTTACTGATCATCCTCAAAAGAGGCACGGATCACTAGGAAACAACATGAACATATGGCAACATGAGATAAACAGATCAAGGACTTGGTGAAAATGCTAAGTCCCTGAAAACAGAATTACCAAGTGCACCACTTTGCAAGCTTGCACTAGTCCCCACACACATCACAAAAATACATGGGTTGCACCTCTAGAAAGATGGCAAAACCCTTAACAAAACATATGTAGAACATCAGGGCATATCATGCACACATTAATCATGGCAAAAATGACAAAAACCTAAATGGAGTAAAGATCTGACAATTAACTCAAGTAGCCCTCTTCTAACAGCATTTCGGGCGTCAAGATGAACTCAAATGAAAATGATGCAATGGAATGAAATGATGTACTCTCTGAGATGAACATTTTGATATGCTATATGCATGAATCGGAGCTACGGATGCAAAGTTATGGGGCTATGAACATATGCACATGGTTCTGGGAATCTCAGGACTTAGAAGAAATTCTACCCCGCGGGAACCGGGACGAGGAGATCCGGGACGCGGGGCTGTTTGGTTGGCGGCCGGGTGGATCTGATCCCACCTGGCCGGATCTGAGCCAGGGCAACGGCGGGGTCCAGCGAGGTCGCCGGAGTCCGGTGAGGCGGTCGGGGCGGAGCCGCGGCGATGGCGGCGGTGGCCGGTCGGGGCGGAGCCGGTCGGCGATGGCGGTCGGCGCGCGGTGGTGGTTGCCGGCCAGGATGGCGCGATGGAGGCGGCGGCCGGCGACGTCGGCCTTGGCGCGCGGCGGCCGGAGAAGGAGGACGCGAGGCGGCAGCGATGGAGCACGGCGGCGGAGATCCCGGGCGGCGGCGGCCCGATCTGGGCTCCCTCGGGCCCGGCAGCGGGGAGGAGAGAGAAGGAGGCGGAGATGACCTGGCGGCGGCGGATTCGTCGGAGGCGGCGGTCGGACATGTCCGTGTGGTGGATTTTTGTCCGGTGCGCGAGGTAGGGGAAGGCTAGGGTTAGACCGCGAATTTCGGGAGGGCTGCACATATATATAGGTAGAGGGAGCTAGGAGAGTCCAAATGAGGTGCGGTTTTCGGCCACGCGATCGTGATCGAACGCTCTAGATGATGGAGAAGGCTTAGGTGGGTTTTGGGCCAAATTGGAAGGGTGTTGGGCTGCAACACACATGAGGCCTTTCCGGTCCCTCGGTTAACCGTTGGAGTATCAAACGAAGTCCATATGGTGCGAAACTTGACAAGCGGTCTACCGGTAGTAAACCAAGGCTGCTTGACAAGTCTCGGTCCAATCCGGAAATGTTTAATCCCCACACACGAAAGAAAAGTAGAAATGACCATCGGAGGAGAACGAAGCGCCGGATTGCAAAAACGGACAACGGGAAAAATGCTCGGATGCATGAGACGAACACGTATGCAAAAGAAATGCACATGATGACATGATATGCAATGCATGACAGGCAAGCAATGACAAGGCAACAACAGCGAATAACTGCACGACACCTGGCACATCGGTCATGGGGCGTTACAAATGCCCCCAAGCGCAATGGCAATACCACTGCTAGCAAGTTCAAGGAACCATCAAAGGACATGGATGAGATACCTCTTGTTGAGTTTGTTTCTCGAAGGAAGATCAACCCTTATGCGAATCCTCATGCAAACTTCAGAGAGAATGAACTGTTCTGGACCAAGCAGCAGAATCTCATTTACTTGGATGTGATCAAGGCCAAGTAGAATCTGTATGTGGATGTGCACTGGATCAACATGCATCACATGAGGGATGCTAAGCATCGTGACTACTTTGGTGAGTCCTTGGATCTCCTGGAGCAGTTTGCCATTGAGGATGTGATCTCTTTCCACCTGGACTATGACCCCGAGCTGGTGGCCCAGTTTTTTGCTTTAGTCCACTTCCATTCTGGGGAGGATCGGAGGATGACCTGGACGACCAATGGACGTCAGTTGACTGCTACTTGGAAGGAGTTCATGGATTTGCTCAGAGTGCCTGATGAAGGGCTCCACACGCTTGTTGGTGTTCGCCCTCATGCCAACGCCGAGTCAACTAACAAGGACAAGCATCTGTCATTCTATGTTGAGAAGAAACTGGCTAGTGGCAAGTCGACGTGGGTGCTCAACTCGTTCCTTGACATCATGCACCGGATCTTCCGCCACTCCCTCTTTCCTCGCATTGTGGACAAGGACAAGGTGCATGCCTTTCTTGTGGACATGTTGCTCATTTGTGAGGAGGCACGCGTTTCTCAGACTCAACCACTTGATGTCTCACATGTCATGTGGTGCGAGCTTCGGTTCGCGGTGTTCACCCGCAAGGTACCCATCTATGGTCCACATCTATTCCTCCTGATATCGAAGACCTGGGAGAAGCTCTATCCCACTAAGGAGTTTTTGGCCCCTGACTGGATCCATCATGACCCCATCAGACTCCGCATCAAGCCCCAGTGGGCTAACACTACTACTCGTGCCGAGGCTGAGGCTGCTAAGAGGGCTGCTGCTGAGGAGGAGATTGAGGAGGAGAATGTAGCTGAGGACAGCTCTGCTGGATATGCACCTCCCTCCACTGAGCCCTCATGGGCGAAGAAGCTGAAGGCCAAGATGAAGGCCTTGTTCTGCATGCAGGCCAAGGGGCAGTACCGGACTCACGTTGCCTCCAAGGAGAGTCACCACCGCGACAAGAAGATCATGAGAGTTTTTGGAGAGGATGTTTCTGGCGGCTCCGAGGAGCACATCACTCCAGAGGCCGAATGGATGGCAAAACAAGGCTACAAGTGGACTGATTCTAAGGAGGAGCACATCCCCGCTGCCGAGTCCGACGAAGAGCGTGCGAGCGACTACTCTGCTTGAGCCACCACTTGTGTTGTAGGTGTCCTCTCTGCCTTTTTGGCATCTCGATGCCAAAGGGGGAGAGAGAGTGTAGGGATTTGCCGTGTCGTGTCGTGTTTGCTTCGCTTGTGTTTGGTCTGTTGAACCTTGTTTGCTTGGGTTTGGTTTGAGTTTATTTGAGCTTGTGAGACTTATCTATCATATGGTGTAAGACATATGCACTCTATCCAATGCACCTTAGTGAGCTTATGATATATTGTGCTACTTAGTTTATGCTCTTATTTACTATCGTGCTTAGTGTTAGCATTATTATTGCAAGATATGCCATGTCTATAAAATATAGGGGGAGTGTTGATCCTAGTATGTGTGCCATGCAGTCCAAAGCACTCATCTAAATAGCACACATCTAGGGGGAGCCCGTCTATATTTTAGAGATGTATGGTTTGCTCATGTTCTATTCTTTCTCCCTTGTGCAAATCCCGTATTGTCATCAATCCACCAAAAGGGGGGAGATTGTAAGGGCATATTTATCCCTAAGGTGTTTTGGTGATTGATGACAATGCATTTGCGGACTAGTCGTGTGTCTCGAGTATTTCAGATATTTCATTACTAGGCACAAGACGGTTAGGAGCCCCTCAAAGATTATTGAAGACGACGTTTTTCTACGTTCCTTTTTCGGTGGATTTGGGTCGTAGGAAATTCGTACTATTAAGAGGGGGTCCGCTTTGGAAAGGTTTCGGTGGAATCGTCACGTACACGTTTACTCCTCCTTGAACCGCCTTTCCCTTAGCACCTTGGAGCATCCTCCGTTTCTTCGTGTTTGTGCAAAAAGAAGAATTCCTAGTGTTGTTGTTCTGGGGCTTGCGGTAGTACTGCTCTTCGGAGCGGTAGTACCGCAGGCCTTTGCGGTAGTACCGTAGGAGGTCATGGTAGTACCACTCCTTGGGAGCCGTAGTACCGTGAGTCCTGGTCCGGCACAACGCCATAAGCGGAAGTAGGGACGGATGTAATTTTTTACATCTGCTCCCTGCGCGGTAGTACCGCATGCCTTGAGCGGTAGTACCGTGTCGGATTTTTGCACTGTTTGAAAATCAGCGGAAGTTTCCACGGACGTTTCTCTATTTGTTCACACCCTTCCCAGGCTGGTCCAATCCTGCCTTGCGGTAGTACCGCAAGGGGGTGCGGTAGTACCGTGCGAGCGGTAGTACCGCCCCAGCTTCGTTGCTACAGGCCTGGGCTAGCTCCTGCCGTGGCCACGGTAGTACCGCGGCTCACTGCGGTAGTATCGTGAGCCCTCGCGGTAGTACCGCTTGGCTGGTGCGGTAGTACCGCAGGTCGCGGGCTGGTTAAGTGGATAATGGTTGGATTTATCTCTCCACTATGTAAGGGGTGTCTTCTTCTCCAAGTTGACCACCTCTTCCAACCCTAAGCTCCATTGTTGCTCCAAGCTCCATTTTCGGCCAATCTCTCTCCCTAGCCAATCAAACTTTTTGATTTTCTAGGGATTAGTTGAGAAGGCCTCAATCTACACTTCCACCAAGAGAAATTCGATTCCCCCAACTAATCCCTTGCGGATCTTGTTACTCTTGGGTGTTTGAGCACCCTAGACGGTTGAGGTCACCGCGGAGCCATATTCCATTGTGGTGAAGCTTCGTGGTGTTGTCGGGAGCCTCCGATTAAGTTGTGGAGATTGCCCCAACCTTGTTTGTAAAGGTCCGGTCACCGCCTCCAAGGGCACCAATAGTGGAATCATGGCATCTCGCATTGCGTGAGGGCGTGAGGAGAATACGCTGGCCCTAGTGGCTTCTTGGGGAGCATTGTGCCTCCACACCGCTCCAACGGAGACGTACTTCCCCTCAAAAGGAAGCAACTTCGGTAACACATCCTCATCTTCACCGGCTCCACTCTTGGTTATCTCGTACCTTTACTTGTGCAAGCTTAATTGTGTTATTTCCCTTGCTTGCTTGTGTGCTTGTTGTTGTTGCATCATATAGGTTGCTCACATAGTTGCATGTCTAGACAACCTACTTTCATGCAAAGTTTAATTTGGTAAAGAAAAGTTAAAAATTGTTAGTTGCCTATTCACCCCCCCCCTCTAGTCAACTATATCGATCCTTTCACCATGTTACTCAGAATGAGTTTGTTAACAAGACCTGATCAACCTTGTTAGTGGATTCCTTTTGATGAGCATGAGATGGATAAATTTAGAAAACACAACTCTCTGTACCCTCTTTTTACTTTTTGTTATTTATATTAAATAAAGCAAAAATAGTATTTTTCTGTCTGTTTTCTGAATTATCAATGCAATAAAAAATACCCCAAAAATAAAAGTTCTCCAAATGCCCTAAATATTAAATACGATTTTTTCTAGAATATTTGAGAGTATGTGGCCTGAGAACACAGCAGGGGGAGCAAGCACCTGGCCACGAGGGTCCAGGGCACGCCCCCTGCATCGTGGGCCCATGGTGGCTCCCCCCCACTTATTCCAGCTACCACACACTCCTTCTTCCTCCCAAAAACATCACTAGCCAGCTCAAACCCGAGTCCAAGCTCATCTTGCTGCCATTTTCGATTTCCTTACTCAAAGCTCCATTCACAAAACTGCTTTGGGGGATTGTTCTTTGGTATGTGACTCCTCCAATGGTCCAATTAGTTTTTGTTCTAGTGCTTTATTTATTGCAAATTTTTGCTGCTTAGGTGACCCTATTCTTGAGCTTGCATGTCAAATTTATATGGTCAAAAGTAGTTTCAATGCCTGATATAGTCTCTAGGAACTTGTAGGAGTAGTTGCTATCAATTTTGTTGAGGTTGGTTCACTTTTATTTGAAGTTACTAAAAATTTCAGAAATTTTCAGAAAAAGATGAAGAGATTTTTGAGGGGCTCATCGAGCCGAAGCTCGAAGGATAAACAAAGTGAAGAGAACAAGAAGCCCAAGTATAATCTCCCTCGCACCACGGAGGTTTGGCTATGTGAATGGCCTTGTGATGATTTCTTGAGAGCAGCCGGGATTTATGATGATTTCTATGAATTGGCTGAGAATGCAGGCCTCACCGCCTTCCTCCATGACCAACGCGAACAGCAAGTACCTTGTTCCGCCGGATGCCATTCACGCCTACCGAAACCCCACACCAGCTATAGAGCCAGAGCCGGAACCACAATTTGATCCTCACCGGCAGTCCGTTTATCAGTGGAATCCAGAAGAGATCGCCAACCAGTGGCACCAGGGGGATTCTTCTCAGCACGACCCCAACTATTACTTTGGATATCCGCCAGGCCAACCGTGGCCATAGACCAACTTAGGCCAAAAGCCTAAGCTTGGGGGAGTACGTATCTCTCACCGGCATTACATTCATGTTCACACACTCATGCTAGTTGTCGGTGCTCATACTTTTTCATTGTAATATCCACGCTAGTTTATTTCCCTTTTTTTTGCTTTCTTCTTGTGTGTTTGAAAACCTTAAGAAAAACCAAAAAAATAGTTGTAGCTTTTAGCTAGTTTACTTTCTATGCCTGTAGTAGTAGTAATTAAAAAGAAAACCCAAAAAGATTTCTCGTTCTTCTTTTGCTTGTTGCAAGCTTTCCCGTGTAAATAGTTTTGTTTCTTTTCTTTCCTTTTGGGGGTCGAGAGGAGAAGACCATGATGAAAATGTTGAGTGGCTCTCATATGCATTATTGTTGATCTAACAAAGAGCCCATATTACCTTGTCTTCTCTCTTGAATTGAATGCTTGCAGATTCCAGCTTAGTCCAATGCACTTACACTATTATTATTATTATCCACATTGTTCGATCGTGCAAGTGAAAGGCAATAATGATGATTATATGATGAACCGATTGAGATGAGAAAAGCTGGTATGAACACAACCTCTCTTGTTTTTGTAAATATGATTAGTCTGTCGTTCCTGATTCAGCATATTATGAAAGAGATATATTTGCAATGACAATTAGAGATTATAGTTTCTTATGCCATGCTTAATTAGCTAGGAGTTTATAATGGTTTACCTTGCGACAACATGCTATTAAAGTGGTTGTGATGTGGTATGATAGGGTGGTATCCTCTTTTGAATGATTCGAGTGGCTTGACTTGGCACATGTTCACGCATGTAGTTGAAAAAAAATCAACATAGCCTCTACGATATTTATGTTCATGGTGCATTATATCCTAATCATGCTTGCATTCGGTGTTGATTAATTTTAATGCATGTTCATGAATATTGTCGCTCTCTAGCTGGCCGCTTCCCAGTCTTTTTCTAGCCTTCACTTGTACTAAGCGGGAATACTTCTTGTGCATCCAACTCCATAAACCGCAAAGTTGTTCCATATGAGTCCACCATACCTACCTATATAAGGTATCTACCTGCCGTTCCAAGTAAATTTGTATGTGCCAAACTCTAAACCTTCAAATAAACGTTCTGTTTTGTATGCTCGAATAGCTCATGTATCAACTAGGGCTGTCTGTATCTTCCATGCTAGGTGGGTTATTCTCAAGAGGAGTGGACTCCGCTCCTCACTCACGAGAAAATGGCTGGTCATCGGGATGCTCAGTCCCATGCTTTATTCAAATCAAATCAAAATAACTACAAACAAAACTCCCCTGGGACTCTTGTTAGTTGGAGGCACTCGTTGTTTTGAGCAAGCCATGGATTGATGCTTGTTGGTGGAGGGGGAGTATAAACTTTACCATTCTGTTTGGGAACCGCCTATAATGTGTGTAGCATGGAAGATATCGAGATCTCTTGGTTGTTATGTTAACAATGAAAGTATACCGCTCAAAATATTATTCATATCTATTTCAAAACCGAGCTCTGGCACCTCTACAAATCCCTGCTTCCCTCTGCGAAGGGCTTGTCCATTTACTTTTATGTTGAGTCATCATCCTCTTATTAAAAAGCACCAGTTGGAGAGCACCGCTAGCTTTTGCATCCATTACTGTTAGTTTACATTGAGTATGACTTGACTGGATCTCTTTTACCATGAATTACAATGTCTAGTCAGTCGTTGATCTATAAAGGTGCTCTGCATTTATGTTTTGCGGTCTTAGAAAGGGCTAGCGAGATACCATCTTGTTATATCATATCATGATTGTTTTGAGAAAGTGTTGTCATCCGAGATTTATTATTATTGCTCGCTAGTTGATTATGTCATTGATATGAGTAAACATGAGACCTAAATGTTATTGTGAATATGGTTAGTTCATAATCTTTGCTGAAAACTTGAATGCTGGCTTTACATATTTACAACAACAAGAGCAAACAGAGTTTGTAAAAGTTTTTCTTTATCACTTTAGTTTATCAACTGAATTTCTTGAGGACAAGCAAAGGTTTAAGCTTGCGGGAGTTGATACGTCTCTGTCGTATCTACTTTTCCAAACACTTTTGCCCTTGTTTTGGACTCTAACTTGCATGATTTGAATGGAACTAACCCGGACTGATGTTGTTTTCAGCAGAATTGCCATGGTGTTATTTTTGTGCAGAAATAAAAGTTCTCGGAATGACCTGAAAATCAACGGAGATTATTTTTGGAATATATAAAAAATACTGGAAGAAGAATCCACGTGAGGGGCCCACACCCTGTCCACGCGGGTGGGGGCGTGCCTACCCCCTGGGCGCGCCACCCTGCCTCGTGGGCCCCTGACGCTCCACCGACCTCAACCTTGACTCCATATATTCACTTTCGGGGGAAAAAAATCAGAAAGAAGGATTCATCGCGTTTTACAATACGGAGCCGCCGCCAAGCCCTAAACTCTCTCGGGAGGGCTGATCCGGAGTCCGTTCGGGGCTCCAGAGAGGGGAATCCGTCGACATCGTCATCATCAACCTTCCTCCATCACCAATTTCATGATGTTCACTGCCGTGCGTGAGTAATCCCATCATAGTCTTGCTGGACGGTGATGGGTTGGATGAGATTTATCATGTAATCGAGTTAGTTTTGTTAGGGTTTGATCCCTAGTATCCACTATGTTCTGAGATTGATGTTGCTATAACTTTGCTATGCTTAATGCTTGTCACTAGGGCCCGAGTGCCATGATTTCAGATCTGAACCTATTATGTTTTCATCAATATATGAGAGTTCTTGATCCTATCTTGCAAGTCTATAATCACCTACTATGTGTTATGATCCAGCAACCCCGAAGTGACAATAGTTGGGACCACTCCCGATGATGACCGTAGTTTGAGGAATTCATGTATTCACTATGTGTTAATGCTTTGGTCCGGTACTCTATTAAAAGGAGGCCTTAATATCCCTTAGTTTCCAATAGGACCCCGCTGCCACGGGAGGGTAGGACAAAAGATGTATGCAAGTTCTTTCCGTAAGCACATATGACTATATTCGGAATGCATGCCTACATTACATTGATGAACTGGAGCTAGTTTTGTGTCACCCTAGGTTATGACTGTTACATGATCGATCGCATCCAGCATAATTCTCTATCACCGATCCATTGCCTACGAGCTTTCCATATATTGTTCTTCCCTTATTTACTTTTCCATTGCTATTGTTATCATCACTATAAAACACCAAAAATATTACTTTTGCTACCGTTACCTTTTACCACCATTACCACTACTATCATATTACTTTGCTACTAAATACTTTGCTGCAGATATTAAGTTATCCAGGTGTGGTTGAACTGACAACTCAACTGCTAATACTTGAGAATACTCTTTGGCTCCCCTTGTGTCGAATCAATAAATTTGGGTTGAATACTCTACCCCAAAAAACGGTTGCGATCCCCTATACTTGTGGGTTATCAGCTACTATTCAACCAGCCCTCCACCGGCTACTGTTCATCCAGCCCTCCACGTGGTCCTGTTCATCCAGCCCTCCACGAGGGTCCTGTTCATCCACCGTCTCGATCGATCGGGGTACTGTTCATCCAGCAGGAACTGCCTCTTCTACCACGGGGTCCTGTTCATCCAACCCCCACCGGGAACTGTTCATCCAAACCCCCTCAACAACGCTCATTGTTCATCAAGGGAAGGAGGCAGCGATGTTTGATCGGCTTCAGTTAGCAGCAGTACCGAAGGAATCACTCGGGTTTAGTTAACAACAAGGGATCGATCGATCGCTCCGGTTCAGTAACACGTAGCCTGCAGTGCAATCGCTTGGGTTCAGTTAGAGCCCAACACCTCGCACACGCGCGCGTACATACGAGAGAAACACACATCGCTCGGCCCCCGACCACCCACCGTAACCGGGAACTCCCCGATATTTTCCTCGCCCTCGCTTCTACCATTTGTTTTTTCTGTCATGGACGGCCCAAAGAATGTAATGCAGCTGCGTCTCCGGCCCGCCCAGGACAAAAAGCCCATTTTTCTGTCATGATTTTTTTTCATAGAAGTAGGAGCCCACCACATCTATGATGATACCGAGTTTTGTCACAATTATCGTCATAGAAGTGTCATAAGTATGACAGAAAAAATTCCGTTCGGCCCAAAATGTCATGGATGTGTCTTTTTTTTGTAGTGTACATCTGCACAGGCTCAAGAGAAGAGGGAGAAGGCAAAAGCAGAGAAGGCAACCAAGATGCCAAGTGCTGAAGAGGCTTAACAAGTTTTTCTCAAGTCAAAATAGGATCAACTTGGATATCTTATTCAAGCCACTTTGAGGATTGAGAAAGGATTGGCCACCCCGACTCAGAATAAAGAGAGCCTTAAAAGGATCATTGAAACAGAGTTTTATGATCTAGACCTGAGGGTCACAGAGATGCAAACAACTGTTGAGCAGCTCCAGGATGAAGCTGGATAGAGAAAAGGGAAAGCTACCACTGAAGCTTTTCACAGAGTGCCTAGGGCACAAAGATCTGCAGCAGTGCCAGTGACAGGCACTAGAGCTACTACTTCAGCACCTACAGCCATAGCTTCAGTTGCCCCTCCGGTTGTAACTCCACCAGCTCCTACAACCTCAACAGATGCATTCGTCGCAGGAGTCCTCTCCACGCCACCTCCCGAAGATCAAGCTTAGAGAGCCGCATAGCACTATGCATTTTCGAGCTTTTTGGTAACTTGTTGCCAAAGGGGGAGAAAGTGTATAGATCATAGGTTTCGAGAGAGAGAGAGAGCTTTGCTTCTTTTTGCTATCTTGTTTGCTACTTATTTGTTTGCTTGCTCGGATGATATTTTATGTGTGTGTGAGATACTTGTATGGTCATGTGTTTGATCATATCATATGTTAATGCTTGTGCTTGGATGATGATATTATCTATCTCTCATGTATGATGATCATTCACTTTGTCTTGGTGATGAGTGTTTTTATTATTCTATCATTTTGAGCGCTCCACTAAGATGTATGTGACATGGAAGAGTAACCCATGATCTTAATCGAGTGTGCATTTGCATTCAAAAGAAAATTTCAAATAATGCACAAATTTAGGGGGAGCTCTTTCTTATCACATACTTCTCAAAGCGACGATATATTTCATTCTTATTATCATTTGTTGAATCTTTGATCTATATGTTGTCATTAATTACCAAAAAGGGGGAGATTGAAAGTGCAACTAATCCTTGGGTGGTTTTGGTAATTATTAACAACATATAGCTCATTGGATTAATATTCTTTCAAGATAATCATTTCAGAAAGTTCAATGACTGGCATGGCATGGACTAGAGATGTGGACCCCTCAAAATGCTAAGGACACATATTGGCACAAGCTCAAGACTCTACATTTTCATTTTAGTGATCCAAGATTGCATTGAGTCCATAGGAAAAGCCAATACTATTAAAAGGGATGAGGTGTTGCTTAATGGCTTGCTTGCTCAAAATGCTTAGTGATATGCTCCAAAAGCCCTCAACCACTTTCTCATATCCTCATATGTCCCAAACCAAAAGTCAAACACTGTCTCACCGATTTGATCTATCCGGTGCCACCGAGTTCATTTGACATAGCCATAGCCAGAAACCCTAATCAGTTCGGTCTCACCGATAGGGATCTCAATCTCACCGAGATGGGGTTGCAAACTCTCTATTTCCCTTCGTAACGAGACTGTCTAACCAAGATGAGCGATTGGTCCCACCGCGTTCGCAATGAAAACTCTTTGTTTCCTTTTCGTAATGTTTTGGTCTCACCAAAATGAGCGATCAGTCCCACCGAGTTTGCCTGGCCAACTCTCTGTTTGCCTATTACAAAAATCGGTCTCACCGAGTTCATGTAATCGGTCTCATCGAGATTACGTTATGCCCTAACCCTAACACAATCGGTCCCACCGAGTTGACATGTCGGTCCCACCGAAAAGCCTAACGTTCACATTTTGAACCATATCGGTCTGACCGAGTTTCACTATTCGGTCCCACCGAGTTTGGAAAATTGTGTGTAACGGTTAGATTTTGTGTGGAGGCTATATATACCCCTCCACCCATCCTCCATTCGTGGAGAGAGCCATCAGAACGTGCCTACACTTCCAGCATTCATTTTCTGAGAGAGAACCACCTACTCATGTGTTGAGACCAAGATATTCCAATCCAACCACAAGAATCTTGATCTCTAGCCTTCCCCAAGTTGCTTTCCACTCAAACCATCTTTCCACCATATCCAAATCTGTGAGAGAGAGTTGAGTGTTGGGGAGACTATCATTTGAAGCACAAGAGCAAGGGGTTCATCATCAACACACCATCTATTACCTTTTGGAGAGTGGTGTCTCTTAGATTGGTTAGGTGTAACTTGGGAGCCTCCGTCAAGATTGTGGAGTTGAACCAAAGAGTTTGTTAGGGCAAGGAGATTGCCTACTTCGTGAAGATCAACCCAAGTAAGGGAAGTCCTTCGTGGGCGATGGCCATGGTGGGATAGACAAGGTTGCTTATTCGTGGACCGTTTGTGGGTGGAGCCCTCTGTGGACTCGCAATCGTTACCCTTCATGGGTTGAAGTATCCATCAATGTGGATGTACGATAGCACCACCTATCGAAACCATGCCAAAAAACTCCGTGTCTACATTGCATTTTCTCCCTCTAAACTCCTCCCATTTACCTTCATATGCAATGATTTACATTCCGCTGCTATACTCTTAGAATTGCATGTGTAGGTTGATTGCTTGACTTGTGATAAATTGCTAAAATCCGCCAAGACTGAAAATTGGGAAAATGCTAGATTTTTATTTGGTCAGGTAGTCTAATCACCCCCCTCTAGACATACTTTCGATCCTACAGGACCCACCTGGTCGAAGCGTACGTAGCGTTATGTGTCTCATCACAAACATGTATACGTACAAACTGGTCGATCGGTCTCATGAACCGTGGTCGAGTTAGGTGCGACACCTATCCTAGTAGAGCCGCCGACATACGTACCATGTCACGCAGTCCCATCTATATCATGTACACGTATGTACAACCACGCTGCAAGAAAGTAAACACGTTTGCGACACGGCTACATACGTACATACATGCGGGGTCTCGAACGCGTACAGCTGCGGCGTCCTGTTCATCAGGAGCCAATCAGCTAGGTCGGAATGGAGGAAGCAGCATCGCGTTCATTGGGTGCCAAGCGACTGGGTCGGATGCGTTCTGTTCATCGGGAGCCAACCGGCTTGTACGGAACAGCCAAAATGGGAGCTGGCATACCGCAAAATGGAAGAAATGACATTTTGTTGGACCGCCTACGGTTGAAATGAGGTGTTGTTCATCGGGAGGGGTGTGACATACCACAAAACCGAGGAAACAGACATCTCGCCAACTTCCTACAGTCGAAACAAGGTGTTGTTCATCAGGAGGGGTGTGGCGTGCCGCAAAACAGATGAAACGGACTTCTCGCCAACCGCCTACGATCGAAACAGGGTCATGTTCATCTGGAGGGGTTGTGTCATACCGCAAAATGGGACTCCATGGGCTACCGTTCATCCACCGTCGACTTCCTCCATCCTCCATCGACTATTGTTTATCCACCGTCGACTTCCTCCAGTCTCCACCGGCTACTGTTCATCCAGCCTCCACGGGGTCCTGTTCATCCACCCCCAACCGACTAGGGTGTGGCGGCCTCCTCGACGTCTTGTTCATCCAGTGTTAACCTCCTACACGGTTGAGGTCTTGTTCATCCAACCCCCTGAAGGAAATATGCCCTAGAGACAATAATAAAGTTATTATTTATTTCCTTATATCATGATAAATGTTTATTATTCATGCTAGAATTGTATTAACCGGAAACATAATACATGTGTGAATACATAGATAAACAGAGTGTCACTAGTATGCCTCTACTTGACTAGCTCGTTGATCAAAGATGGTTATGTTTCCTAACCATAGACATGAGTTGTCATTTGATTAACAGGATCACATCATTAGGAGAATGATGTGATTGACTTGAACCATTCCGTTAGCTTAGCACTTGATCGCTTAGTTTGTTGCTATTGCTTTCTTCATGACTTATACATGATCCTATGACTATGAGATTATGCAACTCCTGTTTGCCGGAGGAACACTTTATGTGCCACCAAATGTCACAACGTAACTGGGTGATTATAAAGGTGCTCTACAGGTGTCTCCGAAGGTACTTGTTGGGTTGGCGTATTTCGAGATTAGGATTTGTCACTCCGATTGTCAGAGAGGTATCTCTGGGCCCTCTCGGTAATGCACATCACTTAAGCCTTGCAAGCATTGCAACTAATGAGTTGGTTGCGGGATGATGTATTACGGAACGAGTAAAGAGACTTGCCGGTAACGAGATTGAACTAGGTATTGAGATACTGACGATCGAATCTTGGGCAAGTAACATACCGATGACAAAGGGAACAACGTATGTTGTTATGCGGTTTGACCGATAAAGATCTTCGTAGAATATGTAGGAGCCAATATGAGCATCCAGGTTCCGCTATTGGTTATTGACCGGAGACGTGTCTCGGTCATGTCTACATAGTTCTCGAACCCGTAGGGTCCGCACGCTTAACATTACGATGACAGTTTTATTATGAGTTTATATGTTTTGATGTACCAAAGGTTGTTCGGAGTCCCAGATGTGATCACGGACATGACGAGGAGTCTCGAAATGGTCGAGACATGAAGATTGATATATTGGAAGCCTATATTTGGATATCGGAAGTGTTTCGGGTGAAATCAGGATTTTACCGGACTACTGGGAGGTTACCGGAACCCCCCGGGAGCTTAATGGGCCTACATGGGCCTTAGTAGAAAAGGAGGGCAGCAAGAGGAGTATGGGGCGCACCCTCCCTAGGCCCAAACCAAATTGGTTTAGGGCAAGGGGGCCGGCCCCCCTCTTTCCTTCTCCCAAGTCCTAATCCAAATAGGAAAGGGGGGAGTCCTACTCCCGATGGGAGTAGGACTCTGCCTGGCGTGCCTAGCCCTAGCCGGCCGCACCCCCCTGCTCCTTTATATATAGGGGCAGGGGGCACCCTAGAGACACAACATTAGATCATTAATCTCTTAGCCGTGTGTGGTGCCCCCTTCCACCATAGTCCACCTCGATAATACTATAGCGGTGCTTACGCGAAGCCCTGCATCGGTAGAACATCAACATCGTCACCACGCCGTCGTGCTGATGAAACTCTCCCTCAACACTCGGCTGGATCGGAGTTAGAGGGACTTCATCGGGCTGAACTTGTGCTGAACTCGGAGGTGTCGTGCGTTCGGTACCTGATTGGTCAGATCGTGAAGACGTACGACTACATCAACCGCGTTGTGCTAACGCTTCCGCTTTCGGTCTACGAGGGTACGTGGACAACACTCTCCCCTCTTGTTGCTATGCATCACCATGATCTTGTGTGTGCGTGGGATTTTTTTTGAAATTACTACGTTCCCCAACAGTGGCATCTGAGCCAGGTTTTATGCGTTGATGTTATATGCACGAGTAGAACACAAGTGAGTTGTGGGCGATATAAGTCATACTGCTTACCAGCATGTCATACTTTGGTTCGGAGGTATTGTTGGATGAAGCGGCCCAGACCGACATTACGCGTACGCTTACGCGAGACTGGTTCTACCAAAGTGCTTTGCACACAGGTGGCTGGCGGGTGTCAGTTTCTCCAACTTTTTGAACCAAGTGTGGCTACTCCTGGTCCTTGCGAAGGTTAAAACAGCACCAACTTGACAAACTATCATTGTGGTTTTGATGCATAGGTAAGAACGGTTCTTGCTAAGCCCGTAGCAGCCATGTAAAACTTGCAACAACAAAGTAGAGGACGTCTAACTTGTTTTTGCAGGGCATGTTGTGATGTGATATCGTCAAGACGTGATGCTATATTGTATGAGATGATCATGTTTTGTAACCAAGTTATCGGTAACTGGCAGGAGCCATACGGTTGTCGCTTTATTGTATGCAATACAATCGCCCTGTAATGCTTTACTTTATCACTAAGCGGTAGCGATAGTCGTGGAAGCATAAAGATTGGCGAGACGACAACGATGTTACGATGGAGATCAAGGTGTCCCACCGGTGACGATGGTGATCATGACGGTGCTTCGGAGATGGAGATCACAAACACAAGATGATGATGGCCATATCATATCACTTATATCGATTGCATGTGATGTTTATCTTTTATGCATCTTATCTTGCTTTGATTGACGGTAGCATTATAAGATGATCCCTCACTAAATTATCAAAAGTATAAGTGTTCTCCCTGAGTATGCACCGTTGTGAAAGTTCTTCGTGCTGAGACACCACGTGATGATCGGGTGTGATAGGATCTACGTTCAAATACAACGGGTGCAAAACAGTTGCACACGCGGAATACTTAGGTTAAACTTGACGAGCCTAGCATATAACAGATATGGCCTCGGAACACGGAGACCGAAAGGTCGAGCGTGAATCATATAGTAGATATGATCAACATAGTGATGTTCACCATTGAAACTACTCCATCTCACGTGATGATCGGACATGGTTTAGTTGATTTGGATCACGTGATCACTTAGAGGATTAGAGGGATGTCTTTCTAAGTGGGAGTTCTTAAGTAATATGATTAATTGAACTTAAATTTATCATGAACTTAGTCCTGGTAGTATTAGCATATCTATGTTGTAGATCAATAGCTCGCGTTTAGCTCCCCTGTTTTATTTTTGATATGTTCCTAGAGAAAACTAAGATGAATGATGTTAGTAGCAATGATGCGGATTGGATCTGTGATCTGAGGATTATCCTCATTGCTGCACAGAAGAATTATGTCCTTAATGCATCGCTAGGTGACAGACCTATTGCAGGAGCAGATGCAGACATTATGAACGTTTGACTAGCTCAATAATATGACTACTTGATAGTTTAGTGCACCATGCTTAAACGGCTTAGAATCGGGACTTCAAAGACGTTTTGAACGTCATGGACCATATGAGATGTTCCAGGAGTTGAAGTTAATATTTAAAGTAAATACCCGAGTTGAGAGATATGAAGTCTCCAACAAGTTCTATAGCTAAAAGATGGAGGAGAATAGCTCAAGCAGTGAGCATGTACTCAGATTGTCTGGGTACTACAATCGCTTGAATCTTCCAGATAAAATAGTGATTGACAGAATTCTCTAGTCACCATCACCAAGTTAGTAGAACTTCGTGATGAGCTATGATATGCAAGGGATAACGGAAACAATTCCCAACCTCTTCGTAATGCTGAAATCAACGAAGGTAGAAATCAAGAAAAATATCAAGTGTTGATGGTAGACAAGACCACTAGTTTCAAGAAAAGGGCAAAGGGAAGAAGGGGAACTTCAATAAGAACAGCAAGCAAGTTGTTGCTCAAGTGAAGAAGCCCAAGTCTGGTCCTAAGCCTGAGACTAAGTGCTTCTACTACAAAGAGACTGGTCACTAGAAGCGGAACTGCCCCAAGTATTTGGCGGATAAGAAGGATGGCAAAGTGAACAAAGGTATATTTGATATACAGATTATTGATGTGTATTTTACTAGTGTTCGTAGCAACCCCTCGGTATTTGATACTGGTTCAGTTGCTAAGAGTAGTAACTCGAAATGGGAGTTGCAGAATGAACAGAGACTAGTTAAGGGTGAAGTGATGATGTGTGTTGGAAGTGGTTCCAAGATTGATATGATCATCATTGCACACTCCCTATACTTTTGGGATTAGTGTTGAACCTAAATAAGTGTTATTTGGTGTTTGTGTTGAGCATGAATATGATTTGTTCATGTTTATTGCAATATGGTTATTCATTTAAGTAAGAGAATAAATTGTTGTTCTGTTTACATGAATAAAACCTTATATGGTTACACACCCAATGAAAATGGTTCGTTGGATCTCGATCGTAGTGATACACATATTCATAATATTGAAACCAAAAGATGCAAAGTTAATAATGATAGTGCAACTTATTTGTGGCACTGCCGTTTAGGTCATATTGGTGTAAAGCGCATGAAGAAACTCCATGCCGATGGACTTTTGGAATCACTTGATTATGAATCACTTGATCCTTGCGAACCATGCCTCATGGGCAAGATGACTAAGACTCCGTTCTCCGGAACAATGGAGCGAGCAACTGACTTATTGGAAATAATACATACTGATGTATGCGGTCCGATGAGTGTTAAGGCTCACGGCAAGTATCATTATTTTCTGACCTTCACAGATGATTTGAGCAGATATGGGTATATCTACTTAATGAAACACAAGTCTGAAACATTTGAAAAGTTCAAAGAATTTCAGAGTGAAGTGGAGAATCATCATAACAAGAAAAGTTTCTACAATATGATCGCAGAAGTAAAATATTTGAGTTACGAGTTTGGCCTTCAGTTAAAACAATATGAAATAGTTTCACTACTCACGCCACCTGGAACATCATAGTGTAATGGTGTGTCCGAACGTCATAATCGTACTTTATTAGATATGGTGCGATATATGATGTCTCTTACGGATTTACCGCTATCGTTTTGGGGTTATGCTTTAGAGACGGCCACATTCACGTTAAATAGGGCACCATCGAAGTCCGTTGAGACGACGCCTTATGAACTGTGGTTTGGCAAGAAACCAAAGTTGTCGTTTCTAAAAGTTTGGGGCTGCGATGCTTATGTGAAAAAGCTTCAACCTGATAAGCTCGAACCCAAATCGGAGAAGTAAATCTTCATAGGATACCCAAAAGAAAATGTTGGGTACACCTTCTATCACAGATCCGAAGGCAAGATATTCGTTGCTGAGAATGTATCCTTTCTAGAGAAGGAGTTTCTCTCGAAAGAAGTGAGTGGGAGGAAAGTAGAACTTGATGAGGTAACTATACCCGCTCCCTTATTGGAAAGTAGTTCATCACAGAAATATGTTCTTGTGACTACTACACCAATTAGTAAGGAAGCTAATGATGATGATCATGTAACTTCAGATCAAGTTGCTACCGAACCTCGTAGGTAAACCAGAGTGAGATCCGCACCAGAGTGGTACGGCAATCCTGTTCTGGGGGTCATGTTACTTGACCATGACGAGCCTACGAACTATGAGGAAGCGATGATGAGCCCAGATTCCGCGAAATGGCTTGAGGCCATGAAATCTGAGATGCGATCCATGTATGAGAACAAAGTATGGACTTTGATTGACTTGCCCATTGATCGGTGAGCCATTAAGATTAAATGGATCTTCAAGAGGAAGACGGACGTTGATAGTAGTGTTACTATCTACAAAGCTATAATTGTCACAAAAAGGTTTTTGACAAGTTCAAGGTGTTGACTACGATGAGAGTTTCTCACTCGTATCTATGCTTAAGTCTATCCGAATCATGTTAGAAATTGCCACATTTTATGAAATCTGGCAAATGGATAAACAAAATTGCATTCCTTAATGGATTTATTAAAGAAGAGTTGTATATGATGCAACCAGAAGGTTTTGTCAATCCTAAAGGTACTAACAAAATATGCAAGCTCCAGCGATCCATCTATGGACTGGTGCAAGCATCTCAGAGTTGGAATATACGTTTTGATAAGTTGATCAAAGCATATAGTTTTATACAGACTTGCAGTGAAGCCTATATTTACAAGAAAGTGAGTGGGAGCACTACAACATTTCTGATAGGTATATGTATGACATATTGTTGATCGGAGATGATGTAGAATTATTCTGCAAAGCATAAAGGAATGTTTGAAAGGGTTTTTTTTCAAAGAAAGACCCCGGTGAAGCTGCTTACATATTGAGCATCAAGATCTATAGAGATAGATCAAGACGCTTGATGAGTTTTTCAATGAGTACATACCTTGACAATATTTTGAAGTAGTTCAAAATGGAACAATCAAAAAGGAGTTCTTGCTTGTGTTACAAGGTGTGAAGTTGAGTAAGACTCAAAACCCGACCACGGCAGAAGATAGAGAGAGAATGAAAGTCATTCCCTATGCCTCAACCATAGGTTCTATAAAGTATGCCATGTTGTGTACCAGACCTATTGTATACCCTACCCTGAGTTTGGCAAGGGAGTACAATAGTGATCTAGGAGTAGATCAGTGGACATTGGTCAAAATTATCCTTAGTGGAATAAGGATATGTTTCTCGATTATGGAGGTGACAAAAGGTTCGTCGTAAAGGGTTACGTCGATGCAAGTTTTGACACTGATCCCGATGACTCTAAGTCTCAATCTGGATACATATTGAAAGTGGGAGCAATTAGCTAGAGTAGCTCCATACAGAGCATTGTTGACATAGAAATTTGCAAAATACGTATGGATTTGAATGTGGCAGACCCGTTGACAAACTTCCCTCACAAGCAAAACATGATCACACCTTAGTACTCTTTGGGTATTAATCACATAGCAATGTGAACTGGATTATTGACTCTAGTAAACCCTTTGGGTGTTGGTTTGAACTATGGGTGTTAATCACATGGTGATGTGAACTATTGATGTTAAATCACATGGCGATGTGAACTAGATTATTGACTCTAGTGCAAGTGGGAGACTGAAGGAAATATGCCCTAGAGGCAATAATAAAGTTATTATTTATTTCCTTATATCATGATAAATGTTTATTATTCATGCTAGAATTGTATTAACCGGAAACATAATACATGTGTGAATACATAGACAAACAGAGTGTCACTAGTATGCCTCTACTTGACTAGCTCGTTGATCAAAGATGGTTATGTTTCCTAACCATAGACATGAGTTGTCATTTGATTAACGGGATCACATCATTAGGAGACTGATGTGATTGACTTGACCCATTCCGTTAGCTTAGCACTTGATCGTTTAGTTTGTCGTTATTGCTTTCTTCATGACTTATACATGTTCCTATGACTATGAGATTATGCAACTCCCGTTTATTGGAGGAACACTTTATGTGCCACCAAACGTCACAACGTAACTGGGTGATTATAAAGGTGCTCTATAGGTGTCTCCGAAGGTACTTGTTGGGTTGGCGTATTTCGAGATTAGGATTTGTCACTCCGATTGTCGGAGAGGTATCTCTGGGCCCTCTCGGTAATGCACATCACTTAAGCCTTGCAAGCATTGCAACTAATGAGTTAGTTGCGGGATGATGTATTACGGAATGAGTAAAGAGACTTGCCGGTAACGAGATTGAACTAGGTATTGAGATACCGATGATCGAATCTCGGGCAAGTAACATACCGATGACAAAGGGAACAACGTATGTTGTTATGCGGTTTGACCGATAAAGATCTTCGTAGAATATGTAGGACCAATATGAGCATCCAGGTTCCGCTATTGGTTATTGACCGGAGACGTGTCTCTACATAGTTCTCGAACCCGTAGGGTCCGCACGCTTAACGTTACGATGACAGTTTTATTATGAGTTTATATGTTTTGATGTACCGAAGGTTGTTCGGAGTCCCGGATGTGATCACGGACATGACGAGGAGTCTCGAAATGGTCGAGACATGAAGATTGATATATTGTAAGCCCATATTTGGATATCGGAAGTGTTCCGGGTGAAATCGGGATTTTACTGGACTACTGGGAGGTTACCGGAACCCCCCGGGAGCTTAATGGGCCTACATGGGCCTTAGTAGAAAAGGAGGGCAGCAAGAGGAGTATGGGGTGCGCCCCCCTAGGCCCAAACCGGATTGGTTTAGGGCAAGGGGGCCGGCCCCCCTCTTTCCTTCTCCCAATTCCTAATCCAAATAGGAAAGGGGGGAGTCCTACTCCCGGTGGGAGTAGGACTCCTCCTGGCGCGCCTAGCCCTGGCCGGCCGCACCCTCCCCCTTGCTCCTTTATATACATGGGGCAGGGGGGCACCCTAGAGACACAACATTAGATCATTAATCTCTTAACCGTGTGCGGTGCCCCCCTCCACCATAGTCCACCTTGATAATACTGCAGCGGTGCTTAGGTGAAGCCCTGCCCGGTAGAACATCAACATCGTCACCACGCCGTCGTGCTGACGAAACTCTCCCTCAACACTCGGCTGGATCGGAGTTAGAGGGACGTCATCGGGCTGAACGTGTGCTGAACTCGGAGGTGCCGTGCGTTCGGTACTTGATCGGTCGGATCATGAAGACGTACGACTACATCAACCGTGTTGTGCTAACGCTTCCGCTTTCGGTCTACGAGAGTACGTGGACAACACTCTCCCCTCTCGTTGCTATGCATCTCCATGATCTTGCGTGTGCGTAGGAATTTTTTTGAAATTACTGCGTTCCCCAACACCCCCAGGCTAGGGTGGGGCGTATGAGCGGGTGGCAGCAAGGGGAACGGTTCATCCACAGCCAACCAACTGGCTCGATCGATGCGTCTCGACTCGAGTCTACGTGTATCACGCACGAGGCAGCAATGCGCACTATTCATCGAGAGGCAACCCAACATCGGACAGCTATATCTCGCATGGGGCTCGATCGATTTTAGTAAGAAGCGAGAAGGATCGATGAATCAGGTTCAGTTAGCACCCGCTAAGGAATCACTCTGGTTCAGTTAGCAGTGAAGGGATCGATCGGGTTCAATATGTAGTGCGAGGGATTGATCGATCGGGTTCAGTACGTAGTGCGAGGGCGAGAATGATCACTCGGGTTCAGTAAGCAAACGCCTTGCTCGGGTTCAATTAGTGAACACAACTCGCACACACCAGTGCGGACGAGAGAAACGCACAAACCACTATGATACGTCTCCATCGTATCTATAATTTTTGATTGTTCCATGCCAATATTCTACAACTTTAATATACTTTTGGCAACTTTCTATACTATTTTTGGGACTAACATATTGATCCAGTGCCCATTCCCAGTTCCTATTTGTTGCATGTTTTTTTGTTTCGCAGAAAATCCATATCAAACGGAGTCCAAACGGGATAAAAACTAACGCAGTTTTTTTGGAATATATGTGAATTTTGGGAAGTGGAATCAACGCGAGACAATGCCCGAGCGGGCCACGAGGCAGGGGGAACGCCCCTAACCCCCATGGACACCCCGTAAGGTGGTTCGTGCCCATCTTTCACCGCAAGAAAGCTAATGTCCGGATAAAAATCATGTTCAAATTTCAATCCAATCGGAGTTACGGATCTCCGGGAATATAAGAAATGGTGAAAGGCCAGATCTGGGAACGCACAAACAGAGAGAGACAGAGAGACAAATCCAATCTCGGAGGGGCTCTCGCCCCTCCCATGCCATGGAGACCAAGGACCAGAGGGGAAACCCTTCTCCCATCTAGGGAGAAGGTCAAGGAAGAAGAAGAAGAAGGGGGGCCTTCCCCCCCTCTCTCCCGGTGGCCCCGAAACGCCGCCGGGGCCATCATCGCGATAACGATCTACACCAACAACTTCACCACCGTCATCACCAACTCTTCCCCCCTCTATGCAGTGGTGTAACCCCTCTTTTACCTGTTGTAATCTCTACTTAAACGTGGTGCTCAACGCTATATATTATTTCCCAATGATGTATGGCTATCCTATGATGTCTGAGTAGATCCGTTTTGTCCTATGGGTTAATTGATGATCGTGATTGGTTTGAGTTGCATGTTTTATTATTGGTGCTCTCCGTGTCGTGCAAGCGTGAGGGATCCCCGCTGTAGGGTTTGCAATATGTTCATGCTTTGCTTATGGTGGGTGGCGTGAGTGACAGAAGCACATACCCGAGTAAGTAGGTTGTTTGTGTATGGGAATAAAGAGGACTTGATACTTTAATGCTATGGTTGGGTTTTACCTTAATGATCTTTAGTAGTTGTGGATGCTTGCTAGAGTTCCAATCATAAGTGCATATGATCCAAGAAGAGAAAGTGTGTTAGCTTATGCCTCTCCCTCAAATAAAATTGCAATAATGATTACCGGTCTAGTTATCGATTGCCTAGGGACAAATAACTTTCTTGTGTGACAACAAGCTCTCTACTAAAACTAACTTAGTTGTGTATTCATCTACATAGTCCCTACTTTTTATTTGCGTGCTCTTTATTATCTTGCAAACCTATCCAACAACACCTACAAAGTACTTCTAGTTTCATACTTGTTCTAAACGTTAAGCGTGCGTAGAGTTGTATCGGTGGTCGATAGAACTTGAGGGAATATTTGTTCTACCTTTAGCTCCTCGTTGGGTTCGACACTCTTACTTATCAAAAGAGGCTACAATTGATCCCCTATACTTGTGAGTTATCAAGACCTTTTTCTGGCGCCGTTGCCAGGGAGTTATAGCGTGGGGTGAATATTCTCGGGTGTGCTTGTTTGCTTTATCACTAAGTAGTTTTTATTTTGTGCTCTTGTTTTCTATCTTTAGTTATGGGTAGGAAATGCAAAATACCAAATAAATTAGTTGTACCTACTACACCAATGGTTGAAGAACCACTCAAAATCTATCACATTCCTGAAGCTTTTTACTTGGATCATCTTCGATCCTTATGTGCTCGTGCTAAAACCCCAACTAGCTTAGTTGAGGACAAATCTTTAGATGAGCATGCTTGTTATGTGCGACACCGCTTATCTCAAAAAGGGAAACTTTTACTGGATCAAATTCATAGTTTGCAATGCTATGCTTGGGATTTATGTGAAATATATGATTTTACTTGTTGTTCTGAAGACCCTAAGAAACGCCTTCCCTACCAATGTGAGTTTAGTGATAATGGAATCGTATCTTCGTATGCTAAGGGTGTTTATAATTACTATGATGTTCAACAAATTGAAGAATTTGTTGCTTTTAAGGGTGTTTATGAAATTGCTTCTTTGATTGGAAAGTATGATGCTACTCTTTACAAATCTGAAAATTTTGCCATACTTAAATATTGTTATGATAATTATGCTTCTAATGCCTATGTCAAACCATATATTGAGGACTCCTCCGCTGTCCAAGAAGAGACTAATATTTTTCAGGAGTCTATGGAAGAAGAAATTGTTGAAACTGTGAGCTCATTGGATGAAAAAGATGATGAGGAGAGCGAAGAACAAAAGGAGGAAGAGCGAATTAGCTATCCGTGCCCACCTTCTAATGAGAGAAACTCTTCAACTCATACATTGTTTAATTTCCCTTCGAATTTACCGAAGGATGAATGCTATGATGATTGTTATGATCCCGTTGATTCTTTTGAAATATCCCTTTTTGATGATGCTTGCTATGCTTGTGGCCAAGATGCCAATATGAATTATGCTTATGGAGATGAACTTGCTATAGTTCCTTATGTTAAACATGAAATTGTTGCTATTTCACCCACACATGATAGTCCTATTATCTTTTTGAATTCTCCCGACTACACTATATCGGAGAAGTTTGCCCTTATTAAGGATTATATTGATGGGTTGCGTTTCACTACCACACGTGATGATTTTGATGAATATAATGTGCATGTGCTTGCTGCTCCTACTTGCAATTATTATGAGAGGGGAAGTACATCTCCGCCTCTCCATGTTTCCAATATGATAAAATTGCAAGAAACTTCTTATGCTATGCATTGGCCTTTACTTTGTGTGCATGAATTGTTCTTTTATGACATGCCGATGCATAGGAATAGAGTTAGACTTCGTCATTACATGATATATGTTGCTTTGTGCTCACTACTAAATGCCAAATCATTGCTGATTCAAATTGGCTTTGATATACCTTGGGATCCAGGTGGATTCATTACTTGAGCACCTTATGCCTAGCTTAATGGCTTTAAACAAAGCGCTGCCAGGGAGACAACCCGGAAGTTTTAGAGAGTCATTTATTTATGTTGTGTGATTTTATAAATTTTAAAAATAAAAATAATGTACCAAGACTTGCCTTTAGGATGTTTACATTGCTTGTTGGTTTGTGCAGTGCAAGACATAAACTTTGGCTGTAGTGCGCAATTTTACATTTTTTACTGGAATGTCAAACAGTTCTGAAACTTTTTGCGCTGTCTTGCTATACAAATTGTTTATTTTTCCTAATTTTTTCAGAATTTTTGGAGTACCATAACTATGGTGAATGTTCAGATTACTACATACTGTCATGTTTAAGACAGATTCTATTTTTAATGCATAGTTTGCTTGTTTTGATGAAACTATCGATTTCTATAAGTGGATTAAGCCATGGAAAAATTATATTACAGTAGATACAATGCAAAAATAAATATGAATTGGTTTGCAACAGTACTTAGAGTAGTGATTTGATTTATTATACTAACGGATTTTACCGAGCTTTCTGTTGAGTTTTGTGTGGATGAAGTGTTCGAAGATCGAGGAGGTCTCAATGTGGGGAGAAGGAGAAGGGGCAATAGCTCAAGCTTGGGGATGCCCAAGGAACCCCAAGTAAATATTCAAGGAGACTCAAGCGTCTAAGTTTGGGGATGCCCCGGAAGGCATCCCATCTTTCTTCAACAAGTATCGGTATGATTTCGGTTTCGTTTCGTTCATGTGATATGTGCAAATCTTGGAGCGTCTTTTGCATTTAGTTTTCACTTTTATTTGATGCATCATGCTGGTATGAGATAGTCCATGGTTGATTTGTAGAATGCTCTTTTCACTTCACTTATATCTTTTGAGTATGGCTTTATAGAATGCTTCATGTGCTTCACTTATATCATTTGAAGTTTGGATTGCCTGTTTCCCTACACATAGAAAACCGCCATTTGTAGAATGCTATTTTGCTTCACTTATATTTGTTAGAGCGTGGGCATATCTTTTGTAGAAAGAATTAAACTCTCTTGCCTCACTTATATCTATTTAGAGAGATGACAGGAATTGGTCATTCACATGGTTAGTCATAAAATCCTACAAACTTGTAGATCACTAAATAGGATATGTTTGATTCCTTGCAATAGTTTTGCGATATAAAGATGGCGATATTAGAGTCATGCTAGTGGGTAGTTGTGGATTGTAGAAATACTTGTGTTGAATTTTTTTATTCTCGTAGCATGCACGTATGGTGAACTGTTATGTGATGAAGTCAGAGCATGATTTATTTATTTATTGTCTTCCTTATGAGTGGCGGTCGGGGACGCGTGATGGTCTTTTCCTACCAATCTACCCCCTAGGAGCATGCACTTAGTACTTTATTTCGATGACTAATAGATTTTTACAATAAGTATGTGAGTTCTTTATGACTAATGTTGAGTCCATGGATTATATGCACTCTCACCCTTCCATCATCGCTAGCCTCTTCGGTACCGTGCATTGCCCTTTCTCACCTCAAGAGTTGGTGCAAACTTCGCCGGTGCATCCAAACCCTGTGATATGATACGCTCTATCCCACATAATCCTCCTTATATCTTCCTCAAAACAGCCACCATACCTACCTATTATGGCATTTCCATAGCCACTCCGAGATATATTGCCATGCAACTTCCATCATCTTCATATACATGACTTGAGCATTCATTGTCATATTGCTTTGCATGATCGTAAGATAGCCAACATGATGTTTTCATGGCTTGTCCGTTTTTTGATGTCATTGCTACGCTAGATCATTGCACATCCCGGTACACCGCCGGAGGCATTCATATAGAGTCATATCTTTGTTCTAGTATCGAGTTGTAATATTGAGTTGTAAGTAAATAAAAGTGTGATGATCATCATTATTAGAACATTGTCCCATGTGAAGAAAGGATGATGGAAGCTATGATTCCCTCACAAGTTGGGATGAGTCTCCGGACTTTAAAAAAAAGAGGCCAAAGAAGCCCAAATAAAAAAAAGAGGCTAAAGAAGCCCACCAAAAAAAATACGAGAGAAAAAGAGAGAAGGGGCAATATTACTATCCTTTTACCACACTTGTGCTTCAGAGTAGCACCATGTTCTTCATATAGAGAGTCTCTTGAGTTATCACTTTCATATACTAGTGGGAATTTTCATTATAGAACTTGGCTTGTGTATTCCGATGATGGGCTTCCTCAAATGTCCGAGGTCTTCATGAGTAAGCAAGTCGGATGCACGCCCACTTAGTTTCTAGTTTGAGCTTTCATACACTTATAGCTCTTAGTGCATCCGTTGCATGGCAATCCCTACTCCTCACATTGACATCAATTGATGGGCATCTCCATAGCCCATTGATTAGCCGCGTCGATGTGAGACTTTCTCCTTTTTGTCTTCTCCACACAACCTCCACCATCATATTCTATTCCACCCATAGTGTTATGTCCATGGCTCACGCTCATGTATTGCGTGAAAGTTGAAAAGGTTTGAGAATGTCAAAAGTATGAAACAATTGCTTGGCTTGTCATCGGGGTTGTGCAAGATTTGAATATTTTTTGTGGTGAAGATGGAGTATAGCCAGACCATATGATTTTGTAGGGATAACTTTATTTGGCCATGTTATTTTGAAAAGACATGATTGCTTTATTAGTATGATTGAAGTATTATTGTCTTAATGTCAAATGATAGACTATTGCTTTGAATCACTCATGTCTTAATATTCATGCCATGATTAGATTACATGATCAAGATTATGCTAGGTAGCATTCCACATCAAAAATTATATTTTATCATTTACCTACTCGAGGACGAGCAGGAATTAAGCTTGGGGATGCTGACACGTCTCTGTCGTATCTATAATTTTTTATTGTTCCATGCCAATATTCTACAACTTTCATATACTTTTGGCAACTTTCTATGCTATTTTTGGGACTAACATATTGATCCATTGCCCAGTGCCAGTTCCTGTTTGTTGCATGTTTTTTTTGTAGAAAATCCATATCAAACGAAGTCCAAACGGGATAAAAACTGACGCAGATTTTTTTTGGAATATATGTGAATTTTAGGAGGTGGAATCAACGCGAGACGAAGCCCGAGGGGGCCACGAGGCAGGGGGCGCGCCCCGGGGGGCAGGTGTGCCCCTGACCCTCATGGACACCCCGTAAGGCGGTTGGTGCCCTTCTTTCGCCGCAAAAAAGCCAATATCCGGATAAAAATCGTGTTCAAATTTCAATCCAATCGAAGTTATGTATCTCCGGGAATATAAGAAACTGTGAAAGGCCAGATCTGGGAACGCACAAACAGAGAGAGACAGAGAGACAGATCCAATCTCGGAGGGGCTCTCGCCCCTCCCATGCCATGGAGACCAAGGACCAGAGGGGAAACCCTTCTCCCATCTAGGGAGAAGGCCAAGGAATAAGAAGAAGGGGGCTCTCTCCCCCTCTCTCCCGGTGGCGCTGGAACGCCGCCGGGGCCATCATCGCGACAACGATCTACACCAAAAACTTCACAGCCGTCATCACCAACTCTCCCCCCTATATGCAGCGGTGTAACCCCTCTTTTAACCATTTGTAATCTCTACTTAAACATGGTGCTCAACGCTATATATTATTTCCTAATGATGTATGGCTATCTTATGATGTTTGAGTAGATCCGTTTTTTCCTATGGGTTAATTGATGATCGTGATTGGTTTGAGTTGCATGTTTTATTATTGGTGTTGTCGTATGGTGCTCTCCGTGTCGCGCAAGCGTGAGGGATCCCCACTGTAGGGTTTGCAATATGTTCATGCTTTGCTTATGGTGGGTGGCGTGAGTGACAGAAGCACATACCCGAGTAAGTAGGTTGTTTGCGTATGGGAATAAAGAGGACTTGATACTTTAATGCTATGGTTGGGTTTTACCTTAATGATCTTTAGTAGTTGTGGATGCTTGCTAGAGTTCCAATCATAAGTGCATATGATCCAAGAAGAGAAAGTGTGTTAGCTTATGCCTCTCCCTCAAATAAAATTGCAATAATGATTACCGGTCTAGTTATCGATTGCCTAGGGACAAATAACTTTCTTGTGTGACAACAAGCTCTCTACTAAAACTAACTTAGTTGTGTCTTCATCTACACAGTCCCTACTTTTTATTTGTGTGCTCTTTATTATCTTGCAAACCTATCCAACAACACCTACAAAGTACTTCTAGTTTCATACTTGTTCTAGGTAAAGCGAACGTTAAGCGTGCATAGAGTTGTATCGGTGGTCGATAGAACTTGAGGGAATATTTGTTCTACCTTTAGCTCCTCGTTGGGTTCGACATCTTACTTATCGAAAGAGGCTACAATTGATCCCCTATACTTGTGGGTTATCACACTACATCATTCGTGCATGACCACACACTATATACCGGTAACTCCCCAAAAATTTCCTCGCCCTCACTTCTACCACGATTTTTTACGTCATGGATGGCACAAAGAATACCATGCAGGTGCGTCTCCAGCCTGCCCAGGATGAAAAGCCCATTTTCTGTCATATTTTTTTATCATAGAAGTAGGAGCCCACCACATCTATGATGATACGTGTTTTTGTCAAAATTATCGTCATAGAAGTGTCATAACCATGACAGAAAAAGTTTTTGTTCGGGCCATAATGTCACGGATCTGTCTTTTTTTGTAGTGCTAAGTGCAAAATTAGTTTTGCTTCATGGGTGTTCGACAACATAACATGCATCCTTGTAAACATATAATCAAGTAAAATCTCAATTTAGACTTTAGACCCAAATAAGAGGTCTTGACATGAAGTTTAAAAGGGCGCCCTGGTCTAGTATGTTTAACTTTGGCTGCTAGCTTTTCTTTCTTCATCTTCGCCCTCCTCCTCCTCATGCGTGCATCTTGCTCTTGGACTCAGAGCAATGTCTCATGTGTCGATATCACATCAATCACACATTCTAGCCATGGAACAAAGTAGGTGATAGCTAGTGTTATTCTGTTTAATTGTAATCTTTATATGTATATCAGGATGTTGGTATAGTGGTTTAATTGGAGTATAAAACCTTGTAGGAAAGAGAAGCTCATGAGAAAGTTGGATACCTTTGCACCACATGATGATCACAAATGGATGAAGTGCAACAAGTATTCTTCACATCTCATAACCCTCCTTAGCATATCAGAAAACTACGCATCTTTAACTCACCCATCTCTGATGATTCTTGGTGATCTTTCATTCTTCGAAATCTACCAAAAGTGTTTTTGCTAACATATGGAAATGGTGGGTCTTCAGAAGTTTTTTTACTCACAAATTGCTGTCCATCTGCCTAAATCGACTCATAAACATTAGGCTGTCAAGAATAACAAGAAGGCAAACCTTTAGAGAGAAAAGGGGGGAGAGTAAATTTTATGAATAAACTGCTATACTGAATTGGATATGTTTTCTCGAAGAGTGTGGCAACCCTTTGCAACTCCTTTTGTTGTTTTGCAGCAATGACATCAGGTCAGTTGTTCATATCCATTAGCTCTTTCATATGCGGTGCTATTTCCATGACTTCCTAAGAATGATATTGTAGATTACAGTGGGGTCAGTTGAAAAACTAAAAAGAAGTCATATAGAAGCAAAGTTCCCTTAGGTATTCTTTACCTACCCACCTATGTCGGTTTCGAGTACAAGTGCCCTTTTGTTGAAGGTCATTCGAGCTTTTCTAGGAGTATGGCATCGCGATTAGGGTCGTATTCTATGGTTACGATTCTACCAGATTGTGATTACAAAAATGTGAACTCCTGATGTATAAATGCTTCACATTTAGGGTACACTGAAAGCTGAATTCTCAAATCAAAGATGCTTATTTCTGCAAGTATGGTAAGTATCTAGGAACTATAACAACTTACCCTATACACGATGAAGCTATCGAGACATTCATGCCTTTCTACAAAATTAATCTATAGATCTCAAGGCAAATGTATTGACCAAACTGCCTTTATTTAGACCAAGAAATTCATCTCATAGTTAACACCATGTACTATACTTTATATATTTGATTCTTCTCGTGGCAACGACCGTAGAAAAAGGCATGGCCAGCATGAGACAACTTGGATGACATCATGCTAGGGACACCAGTTCAACCGGACAACTGTCGTGCAGAGTTTCAAAAGTCACGGTGGCCATTGGCATCCGTGGTGGAGGTCGCAGAAGAGGTGACGCTATCCGAGATCAAGGTTGGGGAAGCGGGACATGTGCGTGATGAGGAGGAAGAAAGCAAACCTTCGCTGTGTTCTAGGATTCTAGCTCGACTCACCCTCCCATCATCCAACCCAAATAAGAGGTCTTGACATTAAGTTTAAAGGGGCGCCCTGGTCTAGTATGTTTAACTTTGGCTTCTAGCTTTTTTTCTTTGTCTTCGCCCTCCTCCTCATGCATCTTGCTCTGGGACTCGGAGCAATGGCTCATGTGCCAATATCACATCAATCACACATTCTAGACATGGAACAAAGTAGGTGATAGCTATGCTATTCTGTTTAATTCTAATCTTTGTATGTATATCGGGATGTTGGTATAGTGATTTAATTGGATTATAAAACCTTGTAGGAAATAGAATCTCATGAGAAAGTTGGATACCTTTGCACTGCACGATGATCACAAATGGATGAAGTGCAACAAGTATTCTTCACATCTTATAACCCTCCTTAGCATATCAGAAAACTACACATCTTTAACTCACTTATCTTTGAGGATTCTTGGTGATCTTTCATTCTCCCCTTTGAAATCTATCGAAATTGTTTTTACTAACATGTGGAAATAGTGGATCTTCATAAGTTTTTTTACTCACAAATTGTTGTCCATCTGCCTAAATTGACTCATAATCATTAAGTTCTCAAGAACAACAAGAACGCAAACCTTGAGATAGAGAAAGAGGGGGGAGAGAGAGAGTAAAGTTTATCAATAAACTGCTATACTGAATTGGATATGTTTTCTGGAAGAGTGTGGCAACCCTTTTGCAGCTCCTTTTGTTGTTTTGCAACAATGACATCAGGCCAATTGTTCATATCTATTAGCTCTTTCACATGCGGTGCTCTTTCCATGTCTTCCTAAGAATGATACTGCAGATTAAAGTGGGGTCAGTTGAAAAACGAAAAAGAAGTCATACAGAAGCGAGGTGCCCCTAGGTATTCTTTACCTACCCACCTATGTCGGTTTTGAGTACAAGTACCCATTTGTTGAAGGTTATTCGAGCTTTTCTAGGAGTATGTCATCGCGATTAGGGTTGTATTCCATGGTTACGATTCTACCAGATCGCAAGTACACTAATGTGAACTCCTGATGTATAAATGCTTCACATTTAGGGTACACTAAAAGCCGAATTCTCAAATCGAAGATGCTTATTTCTGCAAGTATGGTAAGTATCTAGAAACTATAACAACTTACCCTATAGATGATGAAGCTATCGAGACATTCATGCCTTTCTACAAAATTAATCTACAAATCCCAAGGCAAATGTATTGACCAAACTGCCTTTATTTTAGACCAAGAAATCCATGTGATAGTTAACATCATGTACTATACTTTATATATCTGATTCTTCTTGCGGCAACGTACCACAGAAAAAGGTATGGCCAGCATGAGCCAACTTTGGATGACAGCATGCCAGGGACACCAGTTCAACCGGACAGCTGTCGTGCAGAGTTTCAAAAGTCGCGGTGGCCATTGGCGCGCATGGTGGAGGTCGCGGAAGAGGTGCTGCCATTCGAGATCGAGGTTGGGGAAGCGGGACACTTGCGTGACGAGGAGGGAGAAAGCAGACCTTCACTGTGTTCTAGGCTTCTAGCTCGACTCACCCTCCCAACATCTGTGAACCATTGCAAGGATATCGATAAAAGAATTTTAGAACCTGGTTTAGCTAAAAGAGTAAATGGAAGTACAATAATGTCATACTCCATCCATATACGTACACTCTTTATAGTTATATTCCTCAAGTCCCAATTTAGAATACATAACATCTAAAATTGTTCATTTTTTACCGTTAGAAATTCTTGAAGAATGGTAACTAGTACTAAAATTAAGTTAGTATATGAGAGATCAAGCTAAATGACTTGTGATCTTGGAAAATCGGGTGGCAGTCTTAGTTGCTAGAATTCATGGGGTGCATATTCTGACTTCCTAAATAACGAAGATATCTCTACTCCTAATGGACGAATTGGTTGAATAGTCCCCCCACTTTCAACCGGTTTATTTTCAACCGGTTTTTCTTCGTCCCACCTCCCACCAGCCCCTCCCACCGGTTTTTCTCTTTTCTCGTCTGACCGGCAATACCCAACGTATTTATAGTAATCAATCATAATTAATCCACGTATAGTAATAAATCAATCCAGGTATGGTAAGGTCATAACTCAGGAAATTTTGAATATAGCAATTATATGGTAATAAATTTAAATTACCCCAAAGGCTATCAATCCAGATATGGTAAGGCCATAACTCGGGAATATCGAATATGGTAATAAATTTAAATTACCACCAGGTATGGTAAGGCTATCCACGTATAGTAATAAATCATATAGTAATAAATCATAATTAATCCACGTATAGTAATAAATCGATCCAGGTATGGTAAGGTCATAACTCAGGAAATTTTGAATATGGTAATAAATTTAAATTACCCCAAAGGCTATCAATCCAGGTATGGTAAGGCCATAAATCGGGAAATATCGAATATGGTAATAAATTTAAATTACCCCAAAGGCTATCAATCCAGGTATGGTAAGGCCATAACTCGGGAAATATCGAATATGGTAATAAATTTAAATTACCACTAGGTATGGTAAGGCTATCCACGTATAGTAATAAATCATATAGTAATAAATCATAATTAATCCACGTATAGTAATAAATCAATCCAGGTATGGTAAGGTCATAACTCAGGAAATTTTGAATATGGTAATTATATGGTAATAAATTTAAATTACCCCAAAGGCTATCAATCCAGGTATGGTAAGGCCATAACTCGGGAAATATCGAATATGGTAATAAATTTAAATTACCACCAGGTATGGTAAGGCTATCGATCCAGGTATGGCACGCCCTCACCTGATCACCTATCACAATCTCCAGCCCCACGCACGCACCAAAGAACCCACCCGGCACCAAACGCAGCTCCTCTCGACCCCCTCGAGTAAACGCCGCCACCGTCGTGCGATCTTCCTGACACAGACGCCGTCGCCGCCTCCTTCCCACCTACGGCGTCCCCCACGTCCATGGTGACGGCGCTCGCGTCCTACACTGACCCTCCGCCTCATATAGGTTGGTCGTTGATGGAGTGGGATGTGCCGCTACGGTTTGGGGAGGCGCAATCACGATCTGGTTGAGATCTCAGTGTGGACTCGTTCTCTACGATGAAGGATGGCGCTGCCTCCCTGGAAAATGGGATCGGAGGAAGGGGCTCTACATCGTGAATGTCGGCGAGGCAGCGGCCGAAGGCGAGCCCGATGGTGAGCACTGGTGTTCGTCCCATGAAATAGGCGGCCACGGAGGGCGGATCTGAGGCCACCCCAATCGCCGGTGGCCCTTCCTCCCATCGCTCATCGCCTCCATTCTCTCTCTCCTCTAAATCTTTGTCGCCCCTGCCTGATTCTGGCCGACGCCATCCGGCTCTCGCATCGACCACCACCAGCACGGCTGCGGACGAGGCGCAACCGCAGACGCCGCCGCCGCCATCCTAGAGAGGACGGTGGTGGTGATTGGCTGGGTGGTGTCGCTGCCTTGGGAAGAGACGAAGTGATGGTAAAAGTAAGCAGGATCCGATGATTCTTCCGTGGGGATAGCCAAAGTCAAGATGTCGACTACAGACTCGTCACAGACTTGCAGTGAACCTGGATGCGGCAAGCCTGATTGTGGATCGATGGCGGGTCTTGACTTTGTTAGGCCGGGATTGGATGGTTGCGGAGGGTGGTGTGCTTGATTGGGTTCCCATGGAAGAATGTGGCCTCCTCGTGGATCTGGTCATGCCCATCCTAGAGAACATTGTGTCCCTAGCTCCCTCGAGGAGCAAGGACAGTGCAAGCGGCAGCAGGGGGTAGGGGTAGATGTGGGGAGGGATGTCGGCGGCTGCTCGAGGTCATCATGATGAAACCCTTGACGTCCCATCTTTATCAATGGAAGTGGAAGAGCACGAAGTCGAGATTGGATAGGAGTTTGAGTTCTTTTTGGCACCGATCGGTTCCCGACTTTAGAGATGTATTTTTTTGCGTGCGAGCAAACAGTGGGTTGATTCTAAAAGGGATAGGCACTTTTCAACAGAAGTGCATGACGGACCAAAAATATGACCTCATTTTATTTGTTTGATAGATATCATATTATTCGTTGTTGTTCGTTCGGTGAAATTTCCTAATATTTGATTGTTGTGTTTCTAATTAGAGCACCCCATAATCACCCAATATGAGGGGATGATAAATGAAAGATACTGATTATAAATTTTAAAGAGCCCGTGGCAACGCACGGGCGTTATACTAGTTACCATTGTGATGGAACATACACAAAACACTGTCATTCCCTAGTTCTTTTGTGGCATGTACTTAAATACAAGAGGAACACATCACACATAATCAGTAGACAATCTTTCAACTGCTATATATAGATAACAAAGAGAGGTTGTCAATGCCCAAAGAAAATCTAGTCATTGCATGAATGCTAAAGGCGCACTATCTACTCTATCCGTTCACAAATATAAGATCTTTTAGTTTTTTTTTTTCTGATTTGGATGTATATAGACGCATTTTAGTGTGTCTGTTCACTCATTTCAATTCACATGTAGTCCGTATTGAAATATCCAAGACATCTTATATTTGTGAACGAAGGAAGTACTTGTTAATCTTGGGCTTACTTAATATGGAGGTTGTTCCTATCAATGATATGTTTGGGGAAACAAGAGTGTGCAGCTTCAGCCCCTGCCACGCCATCCAGGTAAGGCATGGGATTCCTCACCAAGTTCTGCAACCCATCCATGGTAGCATCAAATCAAACAAATAGAGAGGAATAGTTTGACACGCAAGATAAAAGCTACAGAGGAGATGCAATAAGGGGTAGAGAAGGAGGTCTGGTTCGCTGGATGTACCTAGCCTACCTTAGAGTGCCATTGGAGGGGGACGGCGATGCTGAGGATGTAATAGACCATGGAGTTCCCATCGGGGCGGGGTGTGGAGGAGGGTGGAGCCATAGCGCAAAATAATTCTACCGGCGTATTTTTTTCGTCTACTATGTTGATGTCTCCACACCACCATGGTCTATTGAGTTGTTGTGTGTGGTTCATGGCCCTCAGTTGCATCAGCACTAAAAGGAACAAGAGATTGACGGAGGAGGTGAGGGTGGCGGTGGTGGCGGAGAAGTGCCTTAGGTTTCACGACAGGACTAGCACAGCCGCTGCCCTTTTCAACAGATCGAATTCGACTGCGCATCTTAGCAAGCTTTGTGTGGCGACCATGCAAATTAATAGAGTGCACCTAATTTTCCATCAGAATAGCTGCCCCTTAGGACAACTGCCCACTTAGCGAGACGTTAAAATCAGACGGTCAGGATGACCCAAATTCTATCTGACGGCCAAAATCTCCAAATGTGTGAGAGGGCTGGGATTAGATGCGATTATACTGTCCTAAATGTCTTCTTCTCCCTCTTTAGAATTTTCAACACAATGATCTTTTCTGTGATCAATCCAATGCAATTCTTATGGTGTGTTTGTTGGGATCCGATGATTTGTGGATTTATGATCAGATTGTTCATTGAATATAATTGAATATTTTAAAGTTTCTTTGTTGTGTGATTGAGCTATATATGCTTTCCGAGTTGTCTGTCTTCTTTGGCCAAGATAGATGTATAATTCTTTAAAGGGAGTGGTGCATAGTAGTGGGTTCAACCGCATAGTGATCTGTATCCCATAGATAGACTGTTGTTACTAAGGATAAAACAACGGGGTTTGATCTTATTGCTAGGTTTCTTTCTGTCTACATCATGTCATCTTGCTTATTGCGTTACTCAGTTTTTAATTAAACTTAATACCTTGAGATGTATGTTGGATAGTGGTTTCAGGGTGGAGTAATAGTAGTAGATGCAGTTGGGTTACAGTCTACTTGTCACGAACGTGATGCCTATACAAGATTATGTCATGAATGATCATAATTATGAATGTTGCTTTTCTGTCAACTGCCCGACGGTAACTTGTTTACCATGCCATTACCTGCTTCCGAGAGAGTTTCCACTAATGAACCTATGGCCCCGGGGTCCATTCTCTATTAATACTTGTGTTCCTCAATTGCCCTTTTATTTACTTTTACTATTTTGTCATTTTGCTATATCACTTCTATTATTGTTTGCTTTTAACCTTGCAACTAGCAAGACGAGGGGATTGACAACCCCCTAGCAAAGTTGGGTGCAAGCATTTTTGTTTGTTTTTGTGAAGGTGGTTCTTATCTTGTTAGCTTGGAGACTCCTACTGGTTTGATTAAACATTACTCCCTCCATTCCACAATGTAGCGCATATAGATTTTTCTAAAAGTCAAACTTTATAAACTTTGACCAAGTTTATAGAGGGAATCATATACATCTAGAATACCAAATACATGTGCTTAGATACATCACAAGACATACTTTTATATTATATACATTTGGTATTGTAGATATAAATAGTTTTCTCTATAAACTTGGTCAAAGTTTATAAAGTTTGACTTTATAGAAAATCTATATGCGCTACATTATGGAACGGAGGGAGTAGTTCTTAACTAAGGAAAATACTTTATGCTGCTGTGCTACATCACCCTTTCTCTTTGGGGAAATGCAACAACTCCTAAGGGAGCGATATGCCCCAGATGCCCCCCGGTCCACCCATCATGGACCTTCCAGCCAGGTCGCCCGGGTGCGTGCCGTCCCGACAGATCGGACGATGCGGAGCCACCCCGAGAGGTTCCGAACGCAAGCCACCTGACAACAGACGAACAGGAGGCTCTCTTCGCCCGGGAGCAGCCCAGGAAGGCGAGTACTTCAGTATCCTTTATATGACTAATATAATTTGTAATCATCTCCTGCCCTATCTCTAGGAGAGACTTCTTACCCTCCAAGCCTTGTACTCTATATAAACCCAACGAGAGGTTCAATGCAACACGCACCACATTCCAAGCCTTGTACTCTATATAAACCCAACGAGAGGTTCAATACAACACGCACCGCATTACACCAATTATCTCTCCGCTCTAATCTTCTTACACAAACACTGTATGACATAATAACTTGCAAATAGTTGAGGAAAACATTCTTCAAATAGTTTGCTTAGTTTTTGGGTTGCAATTGGTTTGTGCGCCAATGGCGCAAAATGGCATCTTGTTGTTATAAAGAACAATGATAGTCACCCTTATGAAACTTGTAGTTATGAAGAGAAATACTCCCCCACTGACATACATCTACGTTAACCAAACCCCAGCCGCTCACAATGTACACTAAACCCTAATTAGAGGTTAAATTGAGAGAGATCATGTTATACCCTTGATGGTCACGTCGCGGACTTTGAGTTGCTATCATGTATGCTCACCGAAAGTCGCCTACCCTGACGAGCACTGCACATTGCCTTAGCTCGCACCATACTCGCCATAGGCAACACCATGCTTACGCCCTGTTTCCACCCATAATAACCTCCTCCATTCGTTGGCGCCTCCACTGGCAAAGCTCTGCTATCACTACACCAACCACCGTTGACGCCGCCCATGCTAAGCTTGCCACCGCTGCACCAACCATCGCCGGAGGCGCCCCTGCCAAGCTCCGTTAATGGCCGCTCGAAGCGTGCAACTCATCCACGTGGTTAGGGCTCCTCCACCCCTACCCCATGGCCGTACTTGTTGCCTCTCCGGCCAGGAGTCACGAAAGACGACGAGTAAACGGAACATAAATAAAGAGATATATGAGAGAATGACCCGAGGAAGAAGAAAGGCCCATAGGTTATCCCGTGAATTTTCATGGACAACGATAGTGAAAGCCTCTTTGTTGCTGGCGACCGTGAAATTAATAAATGTCGGTTGGTGGGGAGCTGTGGGAGCGGGAGCAGACAATTCGCGAGCACTTTTTGTAGTCGGCATAAATGAAAAAGACTTTTTCAGGCAGGCGGCCACGAAAACCCCCTTTTCGTGGGTGGGGGCAACACGTACTTTTTGTTGTTGTCAGCAACATCGAAAACTGCCTTTTTGTTGTTTACTTCAACAACATGGTACTAGATTTGATGTTTCTGAGACACTAATTATAGTTTGAGGATTTTATATTTTCCCCCTAATGGTCGTACAAGCAAACCACTTGCCCGAGGTTTTTGGAGGCACATTCATTGATCCTGCTATCAAATGTATACCATATATCGACAAACCACACTAACAATCGTAGCTATTTTTTCTACTCTCATAATGAGTCACATTATTAAGATTACGTGAACCATTGAATTTTGAATTTGCTAGCTTGGCCTATTAAAACCATCCGAGATCGATACGTGTCTCTCTACCATCATACCATCAATATGCATTCATGCATTTCAAGAGTGTTTTAAATCCCATCACATTTAGTTGTCACATTTCTTTTTGATGAAGTCGTCGCATATTTAACCTATTATTATGTCAAAAAAATGCATTGCTGCATTTTCACACATTTTAAATTTTAGAATCGTTTATATTATATATACATAATATATATTCATAAACAATTCTCCAATCCCACAACAATGCTCGAGGCACCGTCTAGTTTTTGCAGCAACAAAAAACCGTGCATTCTGTTCCCTACAGCCCGAAATCTCTATCCCTCTTGCCCTGCGCGAAATATCAAACCGACCCTCGATTAAAGCCGCGGCCCCGCGTTCTTTAGAAAACCGCAAAGAGCACGCGCCCCTCCCATCCCTTTTTTTACCCCCTTCTCCCCTTCGTCTTCGTCTCCTCCCCGCTTTGTCCCCCCCGCCCGCCTCTCCCCTAAACCCTAGCACGCGAGCCCCGAATCCCCAAACTCTCCGCGGCGATCGCCGACGCGACCCAACCCCGCGGCCGCCCGTAGCGGCCGCCGCCGCCGCACATGACCATGGTGACTCCTCGCGCCCCCGAGGTAAAAGCCCCGAGCGACCTCGCCATTCTCGCCACTCCGCTCGGAGTCCGCTCGCTTCGGCCCGGAGTGCGCCGCTGTTTCCTCTAGGGTTTCTGCGATTAGGGGGCTGTTTCGACCTGATTCGATTTGGCGTGGTTTCGTGGGCGGTCTTTTGTGGTGGCGATTTGTTCGGTTCTAGTATTGTTTAGCTCCCCGTGCTGAACTGTTCGGCTGCCTGTTGTCTGCAGCCGCCGCCGCAGGACCAGGACGAGGAGATGCTTGTGCCACAACAGGAAGTGGAGGTCTTCGAGGGACCGCAGCCGATGGAAGGTGAGGGTTTTCGGTGCCCCTTTTTGGTTAATTTCGGCTGAAACTTTGATCTGCTATGCATTATCTGTGGCTTCATGGTAAAATGTGTTATCTTTTCTGCGTGCTACCGTTCGTCCTTTCCCATTGTCTGTTTGACTGTTAAATGATTTATGGTCACTCCTTTCAGTCTTAGCTTGATGCCAGTTTTTTTTGGTTTGTACTAATATTAGTTTAAGGGTGATTTTACGGCAGGTTATATAGGTCTACCTATGTCCATGTACTGCTATCAGTGACATGTTCGTTCCAAAGTTGAATTGCCTGTCTGTTACACCCCACAATATCTGTATTACCCAGATGAGTTGATATAACCTACATGTTGCATCAATGAACATTCGAGAAAACAAGAAAATGTTGCATCACAAAACCAAAGGAAACTGATTGAGTATCCAGGTTATAACCAAAGAAAATGTTGCATCAATGAACATGGACATGATTTTGATTTTGATTGATGTGTACATCGTCCTCAATCGTATGCATGCCAGTGCTTTATGGGAGGGCATCGCCACAATTTATGCATTCATTCTGTATGGCTTTAATAGTTTTTGTAGTGCTGGTGTCTGATGTGAAGGCAAAAAACACTAATGTTAAAAGGTGAATCCTGAACTTACATTCCAAAACATGTTGGATTTTGTGGTATCCCTTGCGGCTGTACATGTTTTTCCTTTTTCGGTGGGTGACTAGGTGGTAGATGGCTACTGTTATTAGGACATGGCGGTGATGGCGTTTCTGTTGTAAGTGCATGTTGATTAGCTAACATATGCTAAACCTTAGTTGGATGCGTAGCCAATTCCACAAAGGCAACTTTTAACATTATTATTGGTGCGTGCTATGTTTCGCTAAATAGTAACACAACTGTCAACGGTTGAGACAAAAAAGTCAGGTTAGGTGTTAATTTCTTCTTCTCTTGTTTACTCTTATTTGGTCTGCAGAATCCATGCCAGCTGTTGACAATGAAAGTTTGCCTGATGCATCAACTTCCAGATTTACATGGAAGATTGAAAGTATATCCAAGCACAGTGGTAGAAAAACTCACTCTGACGTTTTTGTGGTTGGGGGTTACAGCTGGTCAGTAAACACAGCCTCTTATTGCTATCTTATACATCCATTACTTCTGTGGCTTACTTCTTTTCCTATTACCTCTTTGCAGGCGAGTGTTGGTTTTCCCCACAGGAAACAATGTAAATCACCTTTCAATGTATCTGGATGTTGCTGATGCTAAGTCTTTACCTACTGGCTGGAGTAGGAGTGCCCAATTTAGCCTTGCTGTGATCAACCAATTAGACAGCAAGCACTCAGTAAGAAAAGGTACCTCCTGTTGTTTCTCAACAGACCTTATTGTGTACCTACATATCTTGAAGTATTAACTTTAGTTTGATTTCGCTAGCAACACAACTGGTATCCGAATTTTTACTACCTCAAATGTTTGTTCATATAGCTATGGTGAAGTAGATATTGCGTACTCCGTCTTTTCAGAAATGTAGTCCTCTGTGGGTACCCTGGCGTCAACGTTTAGAACTTTGACCAAATTATGTGTGCAAGTATGTAAGTTGACCACGAAAATAATGTCATTGAATTTGTTGCCAAGTCCTTCCATAATGTAGTGTGACATTGTTTTTTGCTGGCATAGTACGATAAAAAATCATAGCCCAAGTCTTGCATTGGAGACTGAAACGCAATAAGCAACTTAGATTTGTCGACAGAGGGAGTATTTATTAAGCTACACGTTCACTTGCCCTTACTTTTTATTGTTGAACAGTATCTATTTGTTCTATGACATTTTTCACTATTTTTAGCTTGATGCCTTTGAAGTAAAAGCCTGGCATATTGCCTTGACAATTGACACATTTCATGCAGTCTATATGTGCCTGTTGTGTACTAGGGTCAAAGTTAAGAAAAAGCACTAGGTGTTAATATGCGTTTGGCCACCTACTTGTGCTTTTCTAGCTTAGGCGCGTTTAGGCGCAATTATGCATTTTCTACACAATTGTATGGAGAGGGCTACAAGCAGGCAAGCAGCAGACCAACAAAATCAATAGCTAGCAGACCAAGTGGCCAACACAGGCAGCAACTACCAACTAGCAGACCAACAGCACACATTAGTAGCAGTACAAGTGCATATTGCTGGAGCACACGACAGTAGCAACAGGCTAGCATCGACAGTACCCGAGCAACTAGCATCAGCAACTCACAAGCAACCAGTCCTTCTCGCACCAGCAATGAGAGAAATGGAGAGGGAGAGAGGCAGAGAGCTCACAAGGAGGTGGCAAGAGCAGATCGAAGGCTTGGGGGCGTGAGGTGGACAAGCTCCGAGTCGGGCAACCGATGACGCGAGGCGGAGGAGATCCGAGTCCGGCAGCCGGCGGCGCGAGGAGAAGCTTCAGCTCCGGCAGCTGGCGGTGCGAGGAGAGCAACCTAACCCTAACATTTGGTATTTGCTTGTGTTCCGCGAGGAGATCCCGCTCCTTTTATTGTCTTTGATTGATGCTGCCCCTGCTTGCAGTTTCGCGCCAAATCAGCGCGCCTAATCACAGATTTTTGCGCCTAATCGCGCATACGTGCAAAAGGCGCTCCCCCTAGGTGCGCATCACGCCTTTTCGAGCGCATAGGGCCTAGGCGAGGCGTTAGGCCAGCGCCCCGTGTGTAGGCGCGCATAAGCGCACAATTAAGCACGCTTTTTTGAACTTTGACTAGGGTTAGGTAGAGGCCCCTGCCTTTGGTGGCAAGATATATAAACTATTCTAATTCTTGCTTGATTAATTCCTCATAGAGGGTCCTATTTATACAAAGGCCCTAATCTAAGTAACTAATTGTATATCGTCTCTCTTGTTGGTGTAAGACCCAGTCTAAAAGATACATTCTAATTTGAAAGATAAATTTCCTAACTGAGTGCTTGGTGCTGGGTGGGCCATGTACTTTGTGAAACTTCCTAACTGAGATCACGGGGATCCTCTCTGTATCTTGGTGCTGGGTGGGCCATGTACTATATGTTCACAACACTTGCATAATTCTTATTCAACATCAAAGTGTGCCATACTTCTTAAATTTTCCCCAACCTTAAAAGGAGAATCTCCTGCTGTTTAAAGTTTGCACTGATATTTTTTCTTCACAATTTTCTCTCAGTTGAAAAAACATTTTCTTTTGCTCAATTTTTTAGATTTGAAATGAACTCACATGTTTAGCATATAGTAACTGACACATTGTGCTAGTCATTATTTGATGATTTTTCTCCCCCCTGCAGAAGTAACACATACATTTAATTCTCGAGAAAGTGATTGGGGTTTTACGTCCTTTATGCCTTTAATTGATCTATATGATCCTAGTAAAGGTTATATTGTGAACGATCAATGCATCATTGAAGCTGAGGTTGCTGTGCGTAAAATTGTGGATTACTGGAACTACGACTCAAAAAAGGAGACTGGTTATGTTGGTCTCAAGAATCAAGGTGCCACTTGTTACATGAATTCGCTGCTCCAGACACTCTACCATATTCCCTACTTTAGGAAGGTAAGTTGTATTTCTGATTTTTGTTTCCTTTGAAAGTCAAGGCTTATTTCTAGTTTTTTGTCGACAATCCATCTGTGGTTCTGATACAAAGAATGATACTGTAGGCCGTGTACCATATGCCTACTGTCGATACACCTTCCGGGAGCATTCCTTTAGCTTTGCAAAGTCTTTTCTACAGACTTCAGCATGGTGACAATAGTATTTCCACAAAAGAGCTGACTAAATCTTTTGGATGGGATTCCTATGAGTCGTTTATGCAGCATGATGTCCAAGAGTTAAATCGGGTTCTATGTGAAAAGCTGGAGGATAAAATGAAGGTTAGGCATTTGCATGCTGATTTTAATATTGAGCAATAACACCCAGTCATTGATGTGCAACTATTCCTTTGTCCAGGGAACTATTGTGGAAGGAACAATACAAAAATTATTTGAAGGTCACCATATGAATTATATTGAGTGCATTGGTGTTGACTACAAATCTACTAGAAAAGAGTCATTCTATGGTATGTAATAAGTAACAAGGTTAAATCTGGTCCTTATTTCTCTAGTGCTCTCTTTGTGGCCATAAGTTCATGCCATATTTATCAAAATTTCCAGATCTCGCACTTGATGTCAAGGGCTGCTCAGATGTTTATGCATCTTTTGATAAGTATGTAGCTGTAGAGATGTTGGATGGTGATAATAAGTATCAATCTGAAAAATACGGCCTGCAGGTTAGTTTGACTTGGCATTTGCTATCCAATATCTAGAAGACTGTTTAATAAGTTATTTTTTTTACTAAATATCAAGGAGCCATGACAATTTGGATGAAGTTGTCACAAAATCACAGTTCTTTGAATGTTCTCTTAACCATAACTCCTAGGGCAAATGGTCAGAGACCATCCAAATGCCGCATTTAAATGCAGTTGATAGGGTTCCTGACCTGTGAGGCCCACCTGTCAGTTCTGATGGGGGCAAAATAACTCAGCAGGAGATGCCATGTCACGCATGCTGAAGTTTACATGTCCGAACCTGGAACGTCCCGGCCACATCATGGGATAGCGAAATGCCCTAATCAGGTTCGGGCATGCCCATATCCGCTAGTGACAAGGCACCTCCCGATGAGTTTTTGCCCTGTCAGATCTGACCAGTGGGTCCCATAGGTCAGAAATGTCATCAACTGTGTCAAAATGCTGGATTTTGAAAAGCTGTGATTGTTTGCCCCAAAAGTTGTTGTTAAATGAAGAAAATGGCAGAAGTTGTGGTTCTCTGAAACCTTCATATATGGCTGGACTTACTGCTTGATTCTCCAGTATTATTAGGGAAATGCGCTTTGATAACATTCGTTTTACAGGAAATTATTTTTACATTATACTTCATGATTGTTTGAGATATCTTAATTTAATACATTTCTTCCCTTTTTTCAGGATGCCAAGAAAGGGATGCTTTTTATTGATTTCCCTCCAGTTCTGCAACTTCAACTGAAGCGGTTTGAATATGATCATGCGCGGGATATAATGGTTAAGGTGTGGATTCATTTCTTATGCATTCTCACCATCTTTGTAGGTTTTCTCTGACTTCATTTTCAGTGTGGTGGTTAGTATCACACAAAAAAGGGCACAATAAGTCTCTACGTAGGCTCTGCACTTAGTAATGTACCATGTTCAATATTGTTTCAGAAAAATCAGGGGCAGGTTAACAAGAAATACATTATTCGGTTGTTAGTCTGGTCTATGTGAATTGATCTTTTTTGTAATTTATCCCTATGGTGGAATTTTTTTATCTGTTACTCATCCCATCTAGATCATTTTTGTTTGTGGAATATGGTGAGCTATAATGCTTAACTGCTTGCCCAAGCATTTTGTTTAGTTGCAGTTTAGGTAAGTTTTAAAACACTTATTTATTGTCAATGTTAGAATATATACCAAGTCAAGTTGCATATAAGCTATTGACATGCCCATTCCCCATAATTGTCTGTTTCACTCATTTCAGTAATACACCAATTGCACATGCAAAAGGTATTAGTTATGCGTGTGTATTTTACTTTTAATATTTCCCTTCTGTATTCATACTATCAAGAGGTCCCCACTTGGCCTGGTGCAGTGGTGAAGTACTCCCCACTTGTGCCAATAGGTTCGACACGGCCTCTCTGCATGCTTGCCCCATATTCCTTCCCCAGACCCCACCTGGTGGGAGCTTCTAGCACTGGGTCTGTCCTTAGTGTAATTCAAGCATTTGGAAGGTTAGGTACCACGTCCTTAGAATCTAAAGCATTAATCAGAGTCAACAAAAGATATTCTGCCATCGGCAAATTGTTCTGTTTACCTATTAGTCTACATATATCTACTAATGTGCTTGACGTAAAGATGGTTTTTGATATCTTGAACAATTTAAGGTGGGTAATTCTTATATTCAGCACAGTATTAGTGATCAATAGTCTGCCGGTGATTTGAATGTTCTTTGATTAGTATTTGAAAAACCAGGGTTGCTGAAGGCTGGGTGTGTTTATTTTTTGTCAAATACTTTCTCATGCATATGTTATTGGTTTTGTTTTAACGTTTACATTAAGTCCATTCTGACAATGTAGATAAACGACCGTTATGAGTTCCCACTTCAGTTGGATCTTGACAGAGATGACGGGAAATATCTCTCTCCAGAAGCTGATAGGAGTGTGCGCAACCTCTATACTCTTCACAGGTAATAGTTTAATAGGTTTTTTGTGCATTTCTGTTATGCCATATTTAGTGTCGTATAGGTGGTTAATTATTTAACAGTTAATATTTACGTGCTGCAAATGTTAATTTTGCCCAGTTAATTTCTTAGCAATTACATTGTTCACACACTATGCATGTGTTGTTACTTCATTATTCATCCCTTTCTGTTTGTACTACCTCCTTTCTGGTTTAAAAGGCCCACACGTGTACCTAGATTGATAATTTGATCAACGTAACCCGAGTCTTATATCACAAAAATTATACCATTAGAAACTTCAAATGCTACATTTTCTAATGGTATAACTTTTATGAGATAAAATTTGTATTATATTGGTTGAATTGGTGCTCTAGGTTTATGTGTGGGCCTTTTAAACTGGAAAGGATGTAGTAGCAGTGAATGAACTAACGTAGTGCAAATATAGTCTATTTATTTTAGAATATTATTAGCACACACTGCCAGTGTCCTCCATTTTATCTTAGTTTGCTGTCTTGAGGGCACGGAACTTTTCATGATGCATATTGGATTGCACTTTTCAAGTGAGAACCTTTTTTTCTACTAGTGTACTGGGACATGGTCTGGAGTTTGTCTTGTTGACTTTGAACCTTATGTCTTTTCTTTAATGCAGTGTGCTAGTTCACAGTGGTGGAGTTAGTGGTGGACACTACTATGCCTTCATCCGCCCTACCCTTTCTAATCAATGGTATGGTTCGATTGTAAATAGTAGATGCTTTCTTATGGGCAGACTTATTGGATATGGTTCTTTGGTACTCAATTAATTTTTTAATTTATTCCTCACGTCAGAAAATGATTCGAGTGAAAACATTATGATCGAAATTATGTACCTAGTATGTGCTTTTGATCTTTGGGGGGCTGTATGCTAATCTATTACTTACCTACTAATAAAGGGAGGTAATATTCTTGGTCCGTCATAAAGTTCTGCAAAAAAAACCTGACCTTAGTATCCAATCCGCAATCCGCACGCCGCCCATTGAGAGCAGCGAAAAAAATATTGCCATGATTGAGGTTTAAACGCACGACCTACACAGTCGTAGTGAAGGCCTCAACCAACTCACCTAGCTTCTTCTTCTGCCAGAAAACGTGATCCGTTACCCAATAAAATAGTCCCACCTTGCTCTTTTCTTAAAATCTCACCGGTTTATATATGCATGCAAGTTGTCGTAGAATCAACCAGCTGCCTCAAGAATTAACAAACGAAGGTTGAGGTGTTGGCCCTACATATCCTGGGGAAAGGAAGAAATTAGAACTCCACAAATAAGTTGGTGCGCGGTTGCATGTGACAAATAAGAAAGGGAGTTAAGCCAAGCATGCTCCTGGGAACAGGAGCAGCTAATTAAGTCAAGTATGCGGCATGGCCAATCAAAGAGGCACATGCATTAAGAAGCGACACCTATAACAGTACAAAGGAAGGAACGCAACTGCTACCCCTTGACCCAATAAATTCGAAATATGGGATTATGTTGTTCCACTCTCAAATTGATGGTTAAAGGAAGTGCACAAAAATTAATCCTTCCGGAGTTGGAGTCCAACTGTTTCTATAAATTAAATTTTGCAAGAGAAAAGCTAAAGGGTTAATTGAGCAGTTTTTGTTCATTTGCAACTTTTCTAGACTTTAGCATACGACTTTGCCGTCGTCAGTTGATCGTTCAGATGTTGTCGTGCCGTATTGGTAGACGTTTATATGGACACACTAAGTTTCTCTCCTGTTGCAACGCACGGGCATATGTGCTAGTAGCTTTAAAAGTTGATACGGGCCTTAGTTCATCTTTGTAAATTAGTCATTGGTGATGGGAGTTGCGAGGACGTTGGTTCTTGTCCTTCTGTGTAGGGGCCATTTACAGGCTGTGGGTGACAATTACATCAGCGAAGTTTGATAGTTATATATGAAATGGGAGATGGAGAATCACTCCATCTTATAAAAGGAGTTCCCACCTTGGATTATGAGTCAAGACTAGTCTATAGACTAGGCTATGAGTCTCAACTCCAGGGCTGATTTCACTTCAGTGTCAACTAGTCTATGACTCGCAACTTCAATGTTACTAGTGTCAATTAGTCACGCTTAGTCTATGAGTCTCAACCTCGGAATGACTCGTCGACTTGTGAACCTTCCCACTAATATAGACTATCTGCAAGTAACTACATGGAAGCCTTATAGATAAATGTTTTGATGTTAGCTTAATGATCAACCTCTTCAGTTCTAACTGCTCCCGTGGTTGCTTGATGTTGCTCCACCATCACCCTGTGCTGTACTGATATAGTCACAAGCTGATTGTTGCCTGGAACCACACTGGCCATTGGACTTGTGGCAAAAAGGCTCCATAGTGCTGATTTCTTCTCCCTCCGTCCGAAAAAGCTTGTCCCTCAAATGGATGTATCTAGCACTAACTTCGTGCTAGATACATCCATTTGAGGGACAAGCTTTTTTGGACGGAGGAAGTATGAGAAAAAACATTGTTCTTCTTCCTTTTCATCAAGATATAAATCTTCTCCCACATTATTTATCCTAAAAAGAACTTAATGTTTGCTATGGTTTCAAAGTCTTTGCTGTAATTTGAACTACTTTTGATCAATTGTTATGTGTTTTTAAGGCGTTGCCTCGCGCCACAGCTTACGCCCTTGAAAGGTGAAAAGGGGTGGGCTGACTCACATTGCCTTTACCAGAGCCCTGCTGTTGGCTTTTGTAGGTTTACTCAATTTGTTTGGAAGAATTAAAATAGAGTATTAAAAAAATATGGACCTTCGCCTTGACTTGCCACCTGAAACGTCATGGTGTTAGCTTTTGCATTTTGCATTTGTAAGACAAACGGATTTGAGTTGTGTACTACTAACACTGACCTTTGTCTGTTGCATGCCACTACAATCGCTCTGTTGTATCATCTGTGCAGTGCATTTCTAATTAATATGTAAATAGCCACATAGCTACTAAAACTGACATTTGTCTTATCATCTGTCACATTGAATTTCTAATTAATAATATCTAAATAGTCACATAGTCACCCTCTTTTACATATTCTTAGCAATAGTCACTATGTATTGCCATCACTGAATGCTATTTGATAAGGACCATGTTTGCTGATTGCTTTGTTGCTATAAAGCCCTCTTCCCCTATAGTCTCTTTATATGTTTCAGCACTACATTGGACAATCACAAGTGGATTGTGTGCAATTCATTGACTTTACAAATTTGTAATATAGGTACAAGTTCGATGATGAACGAGTGACAAAAGAAGACACGAAACGGGCGTTGGAGGAGCAGTATGGTGGCGAGGAAGAGGTAATATCCATTCGGAAATATTGAAACGTCTCATGTTGGCCATTGCTAAATTTTCTTACTGCAAATGCTGTTTGTTTCTTGGTTACAGCTCCCCCATACTAATCCTGGACTGAATATGAACCCACTTAAATTTACCAAGTATTCAAATGCTTACATGCTTGTGTACATACGTGAAAGTGACAAAGAGAAAATTGTTTGTGATTTGGAAGAGACAGACATCAATGAAGACCTTAAGGTAGTATTCTCATTATTTTTCGTTTTTGCCTTTTGATATCATAGAGTTCCTTTCAACATCGTGTAAATTCTTCTCAGACTAGGCTAAGAAAGGAAGACGAAGACAAGGAGAACAAGAAAAAAGAGAAAGCTGAGGCTCACATGTTCACTACATTTAAGGTTTGTCTTTATATCGTTATCTGACTGGGTTTGTCATTCTGATTGCTGTTCTCACTTGGTTCTTCATTTGAACAATTACCCAGGTTGCCAGAGATCATGATTTGGCAGCACAAATTGGACGAGACATGTTTTTTGATCTCGTGGATTATGAAAAAATTCATCCTATCCGTGTACTTAAAGACATGCCATTCAACCAGGTTAAGGTAACTATTCTCACTGAATAGCCATGTTGCTCTGGATATGAAGATATTTTGTAAATTAAATATGTGTGCTTTTTGCATATGATAGTGTTGCTATAGTCATGACTCCCAACTGCAGAATTTCTGATGCCCTTTTAAGTTGTACTTGCGTGCTGTTTTTTCCTTTTCTTTCTTCTGTTTCAAGCATTTGTAATAGTTAGACTGGTGTCATTGAATATAATTCTTCACTTTTGGCATTATAGGAACGGTACAGTAATTGCTGCTACTTTGTTGATTGGGTACCTAAAACAGTTTTTTCCTCTCCTTTCTTCTGTTTCAAGCATTTGTAATAGTTAGACTGGCGTCATTGAATATATTTCTTCACTTTTGGCATTATAGGAATGGTACAGTAATTGCTGCTACTTTGTTGATTAGGTAACTAAAACAGTTATTATTTGATTTGGTTAACTAAATAAAATTTGTATCCACCGCCCTTGTTACCATAGTAATGCTTTCGATGAATGTGTGTGTGTGCCGTGAGTTTACTAAAATGAAAATTTGTGTATGCATACATAGGTCGCATATTACTCCCTCCGGACCGGTTTACAAGTCTCCCCTTTATTCTGAGCTTAACTTTGACCGTTGATTTAGAAAAAGTATAATTTATTTGCCACAAAAAAGTATATAGTTGGAAACTTTTTTTTGAATGTGAATCCTGTGGTATCGTTTTTCTAGTGTTTCTTCTTCTCTGTATGTATGTGTATAGTTGAAATTTGTGCTTCCGTTTACTGTTTTGTGTGTGGGATTGGAATAATGCTGTGATATATTAAACAATGCTTATTGTTCAAGTCTCCCAGCTTAACTTTGATCATCGATTTAGAAAAAGTATAATTTATTTGCCACAGAAAGTATATAGTTGGAAACTTCTTTTTGAATGTGAATCCTGTGGTATCGTTTTTCTAGTGTTTCTTCTTCTCTGTATGTATGTGTATAGTTGAAATTTGTGCTTCTGTTCACTGTTTTGTGTGTGGGATTGGAATAAAGCTGTAATATATTAAACAATGCTTATTGGGAATTGAACAAAATGGTTTAGTTGACTTTGGTTGCAACAATCATCTTCTTGGGCATCCACTTTTTAACTGTTCTTAGTTTTTCTTGTTTGCATTTAACTACAATGCCAAAGGATGCATGTTTTGATTTAATGAGTTTTACTTGACAGGAGGAGTTCTCAAAAGAATTTGGTATCCCCGTCCACTCCCAGAGATTTTGGTGGTGGTCTAAGCGGCAGAACAACACCTACAGGCCCACTCGGCCATTAACTCAACAGGAGGAATCATATACTGTAAGTGAATATTGACATATATTAATTGTTTGCTTAAACTTTGCTTGACAGTGGTTGTGTTTGGTTTCTGCACTTTTGGTAACACGACGTTGAAATCTATCTGTCATTGTCAGTTTTTTTATGTACTGGGATTTGTTTAATACATAAGGACAAATTCTCATTGGTTTGTGACTAGGGACTGGTCTTTGGTACTTCGTTACTGATGTTAGATTTTTCTGCATGAAATATACTCCAGGCGACTGATGTTGGATTTTTCTGCACAAAGTATGCTCCAGGGTTCAGTTCAGTGTCATGTAGTAACGCATCGGTATACTTGTACAAGTATGGCAATACAACATTTCTCAAATGTATAAAAGAATAATAATACTCCCTCTGATCCATATTAATTTTTGCTGATAATCAGGATCGGAGGGAGTAACTATTTTATGCTTCACAACTTTCCAAATTATAAAAGCTGGACATTTCGTTTTCTCCTGTTGTCGTATCTTTTCCTTCTATTCTTCCGAATATCTTATCTCAGACACTTAGACCAAATGATCTTCTTCACGCACATTCCTTTTGATTTCTTGTTGGTTCCGGTGCAATAAAGCATGTAGGCAGCAGGCGAGGAGGGGACAACATGCAACTTCTAGTCCCTCTGATCTGTTATTTAAAAAATTGGCTGCAGAATCTCCTCCACCTCTCTTAACAATTTCACAGTGCGAACTGGGTAACCATACCAATATACAGTCGCGTTGGGGTGTAGCCTTTTGTCTTTTCCTGTAAATAAAAATGTTATTCCTGCACTCCGAGGTATGTGCTGGAGCTGCACTGGTACGAGTTATCCTATGTGTTCCTTGCTACTGCTATACAACTTGACAAAATTACCAGCACATCAGAGGTCCCATGTAATTGTCCTTGTTAGCCTTGTACCATTATCTCCATTGTTCAAGAAAGCGTTTTTAAAGCGACGCTTAAGCGCTGAGCAATGGCAAAACGCTTCGCTTTGTCCGTAAGCGGTATATTAAGCTTTTTTTTTGGCTGTTTCTGAATTACTTCTGTAGTTCTGCTTGCCTGCTTGCGCAATAATGGCAATATGCCATTTTACCTCGTTACTTTATTAGGGTCTGTTTGGGAAGCATTTACTTCAGATTCTGGGCACATGATCTCTATTAGACTATGTCTATTTGAACTGAACTGCATTTTAGTTGTTATTTTGCTTGCTGTGTGAACCTGATGTATACTCCCTAGATACATCCGTATCCAGACAATTCTAAGACAAGTAATTTGGGACGGACGTAATATTTGGTATGGTGTGAACTGCATTTTAGATGATATATTTCAATTACGTATGTGCTATGTTTCCCATTTCCCTGTGCATATTATTCAAAAACAGTCAAATTCTGGCCAATTTTAAAAAACGCTTAAGCTGTGCTCAAGCGCTCATTGCTCTAAGCGGTGGCCTTCAGCTTTGCTTATGCTTTCCGCTTTTTTGAACATTAATCATCTCACCCCTAGTCAACAGTATTAGCTAAGTGCAAAGTTGAAATGATTAAGTGAGCCCAAGTAAATCTCTGAGTTTAGGTACAGACACTTAGACATGAGCTTTTCAAACAATTAATATGTGGCCACCAAATTAAATGCTTGTCTCCTAGTTGTGTGTGTGTCTTGAGTTCCCATTTATTCCTATGAAGCCATGTGTTTCCTGCCTTGGCCTGCCTAATTGGTGATCGAGCGCTGGGGTGCTAATTTTACTACCTGACTGGCGCCTCATGAACATTGGCATCCATTTATTATATGCATCACTATTAGTTTTCTTGATTCACACTTAAATAATTTGATTTTTTTTTCAGGTTGGACAGCTTAAAGATGCAGCAATTCGAATGAACAGTTCTGAATTGAGGCTGTACTTGGAGGTTGTACAGGTTAATATTATGAACAGCTTTTTATACCCAGTTTAGCTTTTTTATATAGTTCATCTACTCAACTGCAGTGTGCCATCTGTAGCTTAGGTGCATTGGTCTTGTTTACTGGTGTGCCATCTAATATTTGCTTGTGACACTTGCAGGAGAATCATTTGACTCTTGCTTCGAGGACAAAGGATGATATTTTGCTTTTCTTCAAGCTCTATGACCCTGAAAAAGAAGAACTAAGGTTGCTTCTTTCTCCAGCTTGACATTTTATTATTATGTAATCGTCTGGCAACACTGAATCTGTCTAATATTATCCCCTGCGGTTATGAAACAGATATGTTGGGAATCTTCTCTTGAAAGCATCAAGTAAGCCATCTGATATAGTGCCAAAATTGAATGAGATAGCAGGATTTCAGCCTGATGAAGACATTGAGTTGTACGAGGTTTGTTTTGACGTCATTTGAATTGGGGTTGAGTTTTTCCCGTTTAAAAAAAGTTTTGGTAGCACAATGACATTTTACTTATACCTCTGTAGGAAATAAAATTTGAGCCAAATATTATGTGCGAACCAGTTGACTGTGATGTTTCCTTCAGTTTAAACCAGGTTTGTGCCATTAAAGTTATGCTTAATATTTATCATTGTCTGTGTATGTATTACTTATGGCATGTTTTTTGCTGCTTTCAGATTGCAGATGGAGACATATTGTGCTACCAAAAACGTTGTTCTCTGGACCAACACCGACATCCCAATGTATCTTCTTTCTTTGAATATGTCCATAATAGACAGGTAAATTTGTCTGGCTCTTGGACCCCCTTTTTCCCCTTGCAATACCTTGCCTTGCTTTAATATTTCATAGTTCATGCTCGTGATACTTAAATTCCTGTGTCTGTTTTGGCCACATGCCTTTATCAATCATTAAAGCTAGAATCTTACATGTTACGTCCTCTGTATCTGTTTGAGCACCTAATCTGCTAGCAATGATTGGTCCATGATTTGTCCCAACTCTTTTTCTATGATTGGTTAGATTGTTGGCGTGATTGAGTTGCCAAAAAATGATTGTTAACATGGTGTTTTTGTTTGCGTAAACTGCTTGAAGGCCGAAGTATGTGTTGCTTCGTGGAGCTAGTGCTTCACCTGTAGCATTATGCTATGTCTTAATCTATGTGTGAAAGAAGTTACCGACCATGCCCTGTGCAAAGCGATGTTTTCTTGGGTTGGCATGCATGCATTTGTTGGTGTGTGATGTATGTTTGAGTTTGACTGCTAATTTAATATATTTTACCTGCTTGTCAAACGAAAGTAGAGCATTATGCTTTCAATTGCATGCTGGTTCTGAGTAAAATCAGATTGTAAAATCACTCTCAATTATGAATGGTAGATATATCATTTGATGAAAGTACATAAACTCTGTTGACTTAAGCCTACTATTGAGCTCAAATTCGGTGATATGTTGTCGAAGTAGAGTGCTTAATTCATAATAGGAGAATATTTTGCATATGCCATAATTTCATGAAAGCTGTATGATCCGATACGGGTTATAGTTTGAGGTTTATCTTGATATGAAAGTGTCTCTTTGTGTTCATACATTTCTGATGTCCTGACAGAAACCGTTAGTACACCAATGTTTGACTCTACATCAGTTTAGCTTGTTAATATTTGATGTCATTTTGAATTTGAGCTCTTTTGCTTATATAAATTTTAATGCATATGTTTTTTTTATAAAAGATCATTAGCACGATAGCTTTTTTTGTGCAGGACGTATATTAAGTAGGAAGTAGACATTGTTCCCCACATTGCAAAACAGATGGTGCTTTTCTGTGCAGAGTGATACTGTAGAATAAGTTTCTTGTCACATAATAGATGACATTTTGTTTTATCAAGCTAGTCTTTCAAACTTCTCTCTTCATTAATATTAATCATACTATTTATTATGATTCATAGTAGAGCAGACGAGATGAGAATTGAAGTTTTTAATCTAGTTGATTCAGGGAAGATAGGTGATTCTTAATTCTGTGTGATCTCTTAATTTGTGTGCCACTTTTAGTTGTGTGCTAGAAGGGGAGCCTTGGCGCACTGGTAAAAGCTGTTGCCTTGTGACCAGTTCAACTCCTGGAAACAGCCTCTTACAGAAATGTAGGAAAAGACTGCGTACAATAGACCCAAAGTGGTCGGACCCTTCCCCGGACCCTGCGCAAGCGGGAGCTACATGCACCGGGCTGCCCTTTTAGTTGTGTGCTAGTCTGGTGTTTGATGTTCCTTCAATAGTCATTGTCATATATACGCGAGGCAGTTTTACTTTTTTTCAAAAGCTTATTACTACAGTTGTTGTCTAATGGTTGTTTTTACTGATTTTTTTATTGCTGCTATCTATAGGTTGTGCACTTCAGATTGCTTGAAAAGCCAAAACAAGACGACTTCTCTCTAGAACTGTATGTGTCAGGAATCTCTGAACCTTCGTAACACATTTGACCGTTTTCTTTCATAAATAAGCACTGATAACTGCTTTTACTTTCATACTTGTAGATCAAAACGTTCCACATATGATGATGTTGTTGAGAAAGTTGCACAACATCTTGGTATGGATGATCCTTCAAAACTCCGCCTTACTCAGCACATCCCGCATTTACAGCAACCGAAACATCAATACATCAAGTATAGAAGTATTGATCATCTTTCAGATATGTTACTTTTACGTAACCCTAATCAGGTCAGGCACCTTTTTTTCATGTGTTCCTATTTATTTACTACATTGTATGGGATTACTTGAGCTTCCTTTTTTCTTGCAGATGTCTGACATTTTATATTATGAAATACTGGACATTCCTTTGCCAGAACTGCAAGGTCTGATAACATTGAGAGTTGCTTTTCACCAAGCTACACCTAATGAGGTAGTTTGCACCAAATTTTGTGCTTGCAGCCGCTTTTATGTGTCTAAACATGTTCTGCAATAACCTTTGTTTATCAGGTGCTGTTTCACATTATACGATTGCCAAAGGGTAGCGCTTATTCTGATTTGATCGACGACTTAAAATCAAAGGTGAATTTACTGTAAATACTGTTAGTTTCTTGAAAGGGTTTTTATGTTCTGCCAACTTGATCTTGAATTTTTCTATTTTTCCTTTTCTTAGGTTAAGCTATCTCGAAGTGACGCTGAGCTTAGGCTATTTCAGGTCAACAATAACAAGATATGGAAGGTACTTGTTATCTCTGTTGCACCATGGAAGTTATCATTCCTCTAGACTAGATTTTTATAATGTATGGTCATATTCAGTTGTTTATTTACTATTGAAATGTTGGTTCGGAAACAGTAGAGTTGTATTATCACGAAAGTCAACTTGTACCATGGTGCATGTCTTCAGTGTAGTAGAATGCGCTGACTGTGGCAGTATGTTGGTAGGAATTAGGAAGGCAGTGCACTAGTCCTTGCATGGGTGGTACCACACCGTGATGGGGCTACAAACCCCACTTCTTTTGCAGTCCGTGCTATAAAAAAATTAAATATAAATTGTAACCATGGATATCTATCTGTAAAATATGTGGTTTTGGCTATCTGCAAGGAAAGTACAAATCTTGTTATGGTTTGTGATTTCACTTCACTTTAAAGTTCCGTCTCTCTTTTATGAATCCAGTCTCATTAAGATGATGCACATACTTCACAAATAATCCGGTTGACCTTTGTATTCATTATCAGTCATTTGCCTTATTTTTCAGGTGTACCAGCCTACTGAGAAAATAGACGCAGTTCATGATCCAAATGTACCTCTTCATGTTGAGGAGGTATGCATCATAAACACAAATACTGTTTACAGTCTCCTAGAAGCTCTAAAGGCTTAACCTCAGGCCATTTACTCCTATTACAGATCCATCCCTTGTTTTCTTTCTTTGGTTTGATTACGGAATGACATGGTCCATGTTCATCTCATGCATTATAAGCACTTCATGTAATTACCTGGTGTCTTTTCTCTCCAGTTTCCTAATTTTTTTATTGTCAGATTCCCGAAGAAGAGGAAAGTGCCGGTCCGCGAGACCGTTTGGTTCATGTCGTCCACTTCTTCAAAGATAACCAGGTATTATCGTTTTTATGCATCTATGTAGTCCTAAACCGTTGATGTTTCATGTATGGATATGGATTCCCTATATAGTTTTGAATCCTCAGGATGCTTCAAGCTCCTTTGAAGCTAGTGTAGAGAACATAGTGATCTCTAAAAGTACTGCTAATTGGTAGTTGCCATGATTGAGGAGATGTGCTCTAACTGATTTACTTGAGCAAACCTATGCTGAAAAAGTTTATGTACTGAGGAGCAACATGATCATGGCTGCTCTGCAATTGTCACTCGCTCAGGCATGTTAATGTGCTAGCTTAAACTTGCATGCCTTTGCCTCTTCAGAGCTTTGGGCTTAGAAAAATCTGTTAAAGTCGTCGTCTTGTATATGCCTAAGAAACTGGTGGGCTCTGTGCAGTATTGTTATGTCATACAGATTTAAAATTTTGATGTAAAAAATATCAGTGTGTTAGATTCAACTTGTTCAGAATAGGCTTGGTCTGTCCAAATAGCTAGCTTTGGGCTTGTACGAATAATCCATCAAAACTTGTCTTGTGTAGGCACAAAAAGTTGTTGGGCTGTTGTTGTGTCATACAGGGTTTATAATTCATTTCGTTTGATATTTGAATTTTTTGCTGAGTTTCGTCGATTTGAATGTAAATAGCTGGATATAATAGTTTGGAGTGTTGTGCAGTCTTAACACATGAATGCTGAAACAGTCACATCAGCTTGACTGTCCTAGTGGTGTGCACCTGTCATCCTTTTGTGCGGACCAGTGTTCAAATCTCTTAACTAAAATTAGCTTTAGATGTGAGGTTCAAACCCTTGACCTGCAGATTGAGAGGACTTACCAGTGCGGCAGTTATGATGATTTGTATTATTTATTTAGAATCTTTGTGCTATTGTACATTTTCAATTCAAACATACTGACTTCTTTAACAAAACATAAATATTTTGATTACCTCGAAATAAAACTTTGATGTTATTTTAAAGCATGAATAGGTATTTGAGCTAACGTTGTGGAACTTCCATTTCATTGCAAACCAATATATTGTTTTATTTCCATGTGCTTGCAAATTTGCGGCTGGGTTTCCACTAGAGCATGACCCTAACAGGTTCTCAAAGCAAAAGCAGAAAGCAAAAACAAGAAACAATAACAGCTCCAACATCTATTGCCCTTATCATAGCATTTCTGGCCTTTTCTATTGTTTGGTATCTTGGTCTTGGTACTCTTTTTTGCACACTGTCAGAGAGAAGCAATAATACTTTGTATGTTATTGTTGCTGAATCAGTTACATCATCTTTGCAGCACATTCAATACTATGGAGTGCCATTCTTCTTCCTTATTCGTGAGGGCGAGGCTTTGTCAGATATCAAAGTACGCATTCAGAAGAAATTTGAGGTTCCAGACGAGCAGTTTCTTAAGGTGTGGTTTCGACCTTCTATTTTTTTTTGTATAATGTAATTTTCTGCAAAAAAATCTATCCTTTTCACTGCTATTATAAACAGTCCCTGGGCATAGCTAATGTACTGACTGCCATTTACTAGGTCCATTCCTTTATTCTGTTGAATATATCATCTGAAAATCAGTGTTGAAATAGGCTTTGTCATTATAGGTGTGCGATCTACTCCCTCCGTCCCAAAATATAAGATCATTTTTGACATTATCAGTGTAAAAAATGATATATTTTGGATGGAGGGAGTAAATTGTAAAAATAGGTATATCTTGGTTCAGTTAGAGGAATATTGGATGCGCTTTTGTTAGTGTTTTCCAGTTTATGTTGCCATCTTGTTGGATAGTATCTGATTTTATGTTGTTTTGTCTCAGTGGAAATTCGCTTATGTTGCCTACAATCGCTCGGATTACCTCCAAGATTCAGATATTGTATTGAGCCGATTCCAGGTGGAGTACATTTTGTTTTTTTGGATGTTTGACAGAAAATATTCCTTTATTCAAACTTTTCTTGCTGGTATTTCTTTCAGCAGAAAAACATTTATGGACCATGGGAACAATCCCTAGGACTGGAGCACTCAGACATGCCCACCAAAAGGGCCAATCAGGTATTTAACTATAGAGACTGCCAACACATAACAGATATGTTAGTTGCTGTATTATTCTCAAAGTAGGTCTAAACAACTGCAGAATCGCCATTCTTTTGAAAAGCCGGTGAAGATCTACAACTAAAGATGGCGATATTTTCAGTTCTGACCTGACGGTTTCTCTAAACGAATGGGCAAGAACACCAATGTTATTTACGCACACCCTGCAGATGAAGTGGCGGCAAAATCCATGACCATGATGTGCTTTTGACCAGGTAGTTATACAGATGTAGAACCGGCTGTTGAGAGGGTGCTGTGCTGAGTTATTATTTGTTTGGAGGGGACGTTGCATACAGCGGATGTATTGTGGCTTGTCGAAAGGAAATTAACATTTGGTTGGTTGTACAGGGATTTATAGAACTTTTTTGCTTAGATCAATTTCACTTTGTAAGCTGTGTATTTTGCAGTGAATTTTTGCACTCGGTTGATTCTGTGGTCGTTGCCTTAGCTATAAAATATTCTGTGCGACTCGTATGAATACCAATCTTCTTTAAACCCAAGGTTTAATTTTTTCGTTGCTTTGTTGCCAGATCTGAGCTATTGCTTCTCTATTACTCCCTCTGTCCCGAAAAACATGTCACAATGGTTATTTTACAATTTACTCCTCAGCCTTTTGCCGACCAAACATGAAGTCCCTCTATTCCTCCTTCCTCTCTGACCGACACTCTGCTCTCTTCCTCCTTCCTCTCAGACTGGCTGGTGTCGCCGGGGCCGCTCCCCTCTGCATAGCTTCACGCCGCCTGTGCCTCCTCTCCCTCCCCCGCGGTACCTCTCCCTCCCTAGCGTCGGCGCCCTCTCCCTTGCGTGCGTCGCCGGTGCTCTCTTCCTCTCGCATGTCCGGTGAAAATGCGATTTTCTCCCTTCGGCACTTCGGTCTGCAGCGGCCGTGCTCAATCTGCGGCGGGGACTACCAAGACGGCGCGATGGAGCTGCTTTTGTCGATCGCCTGCACGGGGCTGCTGCCGGTCGTCAGGTGAGGAGCGCATCTCCTGCAGCAGCGGCTACCTGGCCACGCAGCAGCGGCGGCAGGATGGGGGCGGCGAGCTCCTCCGTCTGCTCTAGGACTCCACCGCCAAGGGGGCGAGCTCCTCCGTCCGCTCTAGGATTCCACAGCCAAGGGGGCACGCCCTTGCATCTGGGAGGTGCTCGAGCTCGTCAAGGGTGCCCCTCCCCTTCCCCCTCTAGATCCGATTTGATGGTGAATTGCAAGTCCAAGTCATTGTTTTTGATCAAGATTACATATTTCTGATAATTATACTGAATCTTGAAGTGTACTGTCAATTGAATGTATTGGCAGAGTTCATATTTAGAGTGAATGTTTACTACTCCTGTCAATAGCATGCTGAAATTTAGACAGTTTAATCTTGAAGTATAGACTAATTGTATTGACATAGTTCAGTGTACTCCTGTCAATAGAATCAAAACTGATTTATTACCTTTCCATATGAACTTTACTGAAAAAATCAATTAAATTCAGTCACCATTCTGAATTTTGACAGTACTCTCTACAAACTGCTTTAAAATTAGTCCACACAAACAAGTGCATTTTCCTAGACTTGCTTGTAAATTATTCCAGTTTGAAATTGAGATCTGCTTGTACTGTCATAATTTTCATTTAGATAGGGGTAGGTTTGCTCAGCAACAATCAGTAAAATCTCAATAATACTCATGCAACAATAATCAGTAAGATTGAGATCTTCTTGCAATCTTTGTTTACAGCAGCACAGAATACTAGTGAACTTTTACACACAAGCATGGATTTGTGTACTGTGACTATCTACCTAGCTACTGTTTTGAATCTCCTATGTACTGCTTCTTCCTTCTCCAAGATTATGACATGACAAGTGCTTAACAGTTCAATTTATCTAGAGCTTCATGACATGACAAATGCCTAACATGTTCAGTAAACTACAGTGAACATCTTTCTCCAAGTAATTCAACTACAGATAGATTGGAGATGGATTATTGATGGAATATAATTCAACTACAAATAGTCTTGTACTCCAGATGTACTATTGGGTAGAGTACATGTAAGGAGACAGAACTTCCAGATGTACAGGTTAGCAAGTTCTTTTAGAAGTGTCACAAGGGCTAGAGCTCTCAAGAAATACCCCTGTAATCATTTGGACTAGGTTAGATCAGTTGCAAGAAGAGGAGTACACCACATTAGCTCTCCTCTTCTTGCAGGTCCTACACTGAACTACTGAAACTACTACAAGCAACCAAATTGACAAAAAATCTGATAGTAACAAGAAAGCACATGAAAATCTGAACCGGCCACCCAGCATCATTTCTGATCACAAACAAGTACCGGCCACCCAGTGTCCCAAGATCATTTGCAAACCTTTCAAAGTGCCCAGGTTTCAGTGAACTAGTCTCAGCTTGAAATTTGGTTCAGTTAACTCCATACAAGGGTCTCTTTTTGGTTCAGTAGTGATTAGAAGATCATGTACTAATGATATGAGATTAGCAAAGGCCTTGCTTGCCACTAACCTTAAAAGTATACTGATTGTGACATTAGCATGCCTCATTGAAATAAATCAAAATATTTTAAATTAATTCAAATAACTAAAATTAATCCAAATAAATTCAAATAAATCCAAATAACCCAAATTAATTCGAATAATCCAAATTAATCCAGTTAATTCAAATAACCCAGATAATTCAATTAATCCAAATAACCCAAATTCCAATAAATTCCAAAAAGAGTTGATATACAAGGATTAGAGAAGGCATACACAATGGCATGACATAAGGGCCTCTTTGTCCCCTCTTAACACAAGATTACATAAGACATACACAAGGAGCACCTGACTACATAACATAAGGGCTCTTTGCCCCCTCTTGACTACATTCTTTCTCTGGCCACTTCTTCCCTTCCCTTCCCTTTACTTTTCTTTCGTTTCCCTTCTCTAGCTAATTCTTTCCTTTCATTTTCTTTTTCTATTGCAATTTCCATTTCTTCTATAAGGGCCCTAGTATCACAACTACCCGACTGTCGCAATATACATTGGTTATTTCCAATCCAGCATTCTGAAAGCGATCCTTGTGCAAGTGGGGCAACTTATATTGCTTTCCTCCTTTGTCTTTCATAACTTCAAACATAACTGCTTCTAATGTGATAAAGCTTCTGTGCAACTTGTCGGGATCGTAGTTCTCGAATTCCTCTTCCACACCTTGTACCAGTTCCTGGATGTTTGTAGGTGACCTGCAGTCGGTTAGAGACCGGAGAGAGTTATGGAGGCAGAGGTCCAAACAATTTAACTCAGGGCTATTTGGGGGCTGTTGTAGCAATCGGATGTCAAGATCAGTTTGTTCCACAGCTTCTCGAAAAGCTACATCATTGGGAAGGACATGAGGCTTTGTGTTATCCTGTTGGATGAATATTGTTGCTCCCTCATCATCGTCAGGCCACTTATCCTGAATTGCCGGGATAACCTTATTGATTAGATAATCTCTGCACACAGGCCTGGTTACTTTCACTGATGTCAACACTTTTGTTCCCTTTGTTCTGTTCTGACTTGTCCGCTTCGCCTCAGTCTCTTCGACGAATGCCCAAATGCCGATCTTCCCATCGAATGTTAGCTCCCCCTCATTGTTATATCGAGGCCTGGCAACAGCTGTTAGGAACATTACCTTCCCAATGCTGTGAGTGTTTGACACGGTGCACTTTGGTTCAGGTTCTCCTGGAAGTACATAGTAACTATTCTTCACTCTCGTCATGTCAAACCACGTTTCATCAATGTGAACCATATTCGTCATTGGTTTGAACATAGCCCGAGAAGTTGAGATCGAATTGTCATCGACCATGGACATACAAAATTTCAATCTCGCAAGCTTGTTCTCTAGCTTGAGATGAGGCTTCACGGTGCTTGAGATGCGGTTGAGCTCATTCAACTGGAACCTCTTATGTAGGGTCGATCGGGCCACACCTAGAGACCGTGCCAGAGATCGAATTGTTCTTCTTTTATTCAGTGGGATTGTTGAGGTCCTCTCTAAATTCAGCTCCTTTCTCTTTCGGCCAGATCTTCCTAGCTTCTTGCTTGAGACATCTACTTCTTTGCCATCGGCAATTTGCTTTTTAGCCTCTTCCCAGATTCTTTCAACAGATCGTACACTTATGTCCAACAGGTTTGAGACTAGCAGCTTGTCGTCTGGTTGAACAGACCCATCTCCGAGCTCGATTACCAGCAAGGCAAAGTAAACACCATGCCTCTCCTTATTTGACAATTCTCTTCTCTTCTCTTGAAGTATCCAATTCATAACTTCACCCTATTCCTCTTGAGCTTCATCCTCTTTCCCTTCATCTTCTTGAGGCATCCAATTCATATCTTCATCGTCTTCCTCTTGAGGCATCAAATTCAAATCCATAACTACGTTCTCTGCCACTTGAGGTTCCTCCTCTTGAGGCATCAAATTCAAACTAATACCTTCATCGTCTTCCTCTTGAGGCATCATGTTCAAACCCATAACTACATTCTCTGCCACTTGAGGTTCCTCCTCTTGAGGCATCAAATTCAAATTAATACCTTCATCGTCTTCCTCTTGAGGCATCATGTTCAAATCCATACTCCTGCTAGCAATGACAAAAGATGAGTACATCATGGTACCATAACAAGGATATACACACAAAAAATGAGTAGAATGACAGGAGCCTTGCAACCATTACAAAAATGTGAACTACTGACTAAGAAATGTTATGACAGGAGCCTTTGTAACACCATTTCATTTCTTATGAAACTTCCAACTCCTGTCATTTCAGAAAGAATTGGATTTCAACTCATGTCATACAATTGGATTTTACTGTATGTATCTTAACTGAATTTTGACCATGTCTTGTTCCTTTCTTGCTTGCTTGCTTCTCTTGACTTCCGATGGGAAGTTACTTTTTGTATGTGTATATACTGTCAATTTCTGTAACAGGATTTTGTTAGAGAAATGCATTCAGTGTACCTTCATGTCAAACTAATCCAGTTTACTGAACTTTACTCTAGTTAGAGTAGTTTTGCTGAAATTTACTCTACTTACAGTAGTTTTAACTGAAGTTACTCTACTTATAATAGTTTTAACTGAATTTTACTCTACTTACAGTAGTTTCTACAACCATTCTCTTGTTTGTTCCTCTAGTACTAATAGAGGTCCCAGAGCTAGTGGCAGTTCCTCTAGCAAGTGCCATATATAACTACTCTACTTACTTACTCATCATCTCATGATTCTGCTCCTAACCTCTTTTTTACTGCCATGAATGAATTTGTCTTATTTCGGCTACTTTGGAGCAGGTTTTTCCTTCTCTGTCTCTGAACTGTGATGTGCTCTGCTAAAGTGCTAATGCCACTAAATCATCTTGTTCTGCCTGGCTTAACAAGATCCACATTCTCATTTCAAAAAAGGCTTCACAATTTCACACCTACTCCTAGTACATTCTTCTAATGCCAATCAATGCACAATGCACAGAAAAATCCTCATGATATTCCTCCCACAAGGTAGTGGGAAGGGAATAATAACTAGAGAGTGATAGCAGCCAGTCTTTTGTGACTGGAATATATTCATAACAGAATAAATTCAACTGGACCATGTTTTTTCCCTTCATTCACCACCAATTTTACTCTACTTACATTAGTTCCTCTAGTAATAGTTCTAGAGACAGTGTTTGTTCAGATCATAATTGCTCTGCATCTACTGATTTTTTCTGTGCCATGTCAAGCATAGATAGGTTCAATTAATTTGCTTGAATTATCAAATTAGTGTCGCTACTACTGTATGCTTTGACACTGTCGAAACTGATTTAGTGTGAATATGTGCCTTATGTAACCAATAATTTCTGTATCAAGGTTTAGTGTGAATATGTGCCTTATGTAATGATTTTCTCCCAACAAGCTTCAGACCACGTTTTGTACACACCTACTGTTAACTGTTTTATTTAGTGTTTCTCTGAATAAATCTGAACATTATTTTCATTTAACTTGTACTTGCAGCACAAGCATGGCCATCCACCAACATGCAAAACAAGTTCAAGACCAAAAATATGTGTTTCTTGCTGTTTACTCAACTGAACCACATTTGGGTTTTCAAGTTCCAAGGTTTCTGCTAACAGCATACAGATTAAATTGAAAAGCTGGATTCATCTAAATCATGGACAGTTCAAAACCAATTATTTCCAAACCAATTATTTCTAGCTTGCTCCCTCCACCCCCTGATATCTACTGATTTTTTTCAATTAACACTAATCATATTCGGTTAACAGGAGCAGAGCAGTTCTTCCTGACGAACAGGAGCAGAGCAGCAACTCCCGTACACTGATCATATTCAGCACAGGGAGCAGAGGAGCAACTCCTTACAATACCTTCTTACTCTTGACGAGCAGGAGCTCTGGCGGCAGCACGTGCAGACGAGCAGCAGCAGCACCTGCGGTAGGGGAGAAGCAGCCGCACGGGCGCGCGGGCAGGGGAGAAGCAGGCGCACGGGTTCGCGCGGAAGATTGAGGAGGGCGCGCGGGCAGGGGAGGAGGACGCGCGCGAGCTCCTGGTCCATCGGATCGTGGATGCAGTTTTCGGCGACGCCCGTAGGGGATCGTGGCTGGGATGAATTGCGGCGGCGCACACGCGGGAGCTCGAGGAGGATGCAATGGAGCTTGAGGAGGACGCGCTGGAGCTTGAGGAGGATGCGCGGGAGCTCGAGGTGGACGCCCGCGAGCTCGAGGAGGACGTGGCCGGAGGTCCCGACGATGCCCACAGGTAATCAAGGCGGGAGGGGATCGTGGCGACGCAGGTCTGAGCGGGGGAGGCGGCGGAGCAGGTACTTGGCGACGGCGGCGGCGGAGCAAGTAGGTGGCGACGGCGGCGGAGCACTTCCTGATGGGCGGCGCCGGCCCCTATCGACGGCAGAGGAAGAAGACAGGGGATGGAGGGGCTTGTTTTAGATGATTTTAAAACTACAAGGGCTTTTTTGCAAAATCAACAATGAACTGCGCCCGCGACATGTTTTTTGGGACGGAGGGAGTATTGAAGTACATGCAGCTAAAAACAAAATAATAAGACGTCATTCTAATTTATAACTACTTTTTGTGCTAATGCAACATGGCTAATATATAAAATTGGTGCTTGTGTTTGGGGGCTTTTGGAACATAGCCACCCGATTTCCTAATCCAGACCATGCGAGGGAAAAACGTTGTAAAACAATACTCTCTCTGTTCCATAATGTAAGACGTTTTTTGACCCTAATGTAGTGTCAAAAAACGTCTTATATTATGGGATGGAGGGAGTAGCTGCCAATCCCCTTTGCGTATACCCCTTTCCCCATTTTCACCTTCCTCATGGTTCGTCCTTCCCTCTTTGCTTACCACCATTGGTGGTTTGAGCTCCTATTGCATCCGTTGCCGCGCTTTGTTGAGTGTCGGCTGTCAGTGCACATGAGAATGTTGAGCTGCCCCCTTTTGTTGTGTGGCGCACGTCTGCCCCCACCACTTCCTAGAGGGTTAGCACATCTAACAGTATTCGAGGATGCATTCTGTGCTCTCATCTATGGGTCAGCATCGACACATTTTTCTACAACAAATCTAATAAACTTTAACTCCCTCTTTGTCCACCTTGCTCCTACTCTCGTATTGCTGGCCCTTGGGTCATGCTCCACCCCACATAAGGCAAGATGATGTTGTATTTTTCTCCTATTCCATGCCTCGCTCTCCCTTATCTAACTCCATCGCCATTGTTGTTGCGTTCTATTCCTACAATGAGAAGGGATTGAAGATATGGCTGAGGACTTTGAATATGTACATCTAAGGTACGAATTCACCTTCTTTGTGTTATCAAAACCAGCACAAATCTTGAAATAGCTTTTAAATGACACCATCTTCAAAACTCGAAACCCATAAATGGAATATGTTTGTATGATCCTTTTGGGCCAAAATAATTTGTTATCGTTGAAGATTTATGTTCACTAGAAGGTTATGAAGATCGGGATATCTGTCCTAGTAAATGTACTCACACTTCAAAGAAATTTACCCCTTTTCTTCGGAAGGCTCTTTGTGAGGACGAGCAGGAATTAAGCTTGGGGATGCTGATATGTCTCCAATGTCTCTATAATTTTTGATTGTTTCATGCTATTATATTATCAATCTTGGATGCTTTATATACATTAATGTGTTATTTTATATCATTTTTTGGGACTAACCTATTAACCCAGTGCCTAGTGCTAGTTCAAGTTTTTTTTGCTTGTTTTTGGCTTTTCAGAAAATCAATACCAAACGAAGTCCAAACACGATGAAACTTTACGGTGATTTTTTCTGGACCAGAAGGGACCCTAGAAGGTTCAGGAGGAGGCCAGAAAGCCTTATGGGAGAGCCAC